>NC_053023.1:630986447-631194008 GCF_003073215.2 Triticum urartu
TCCCTGGGAAGCCCCTACTAGCATTCATCGCCAACAAAAGGGTTGTATCTTCAGCTGTCGGCTCTCTCAAGTACTCAGGGCCAAACACAACAATAACAGTCTTGCAAAACTTATACATGGACTCTAGGCATGTAGACTCACTCATACGAACGTACTCGTCAATGAGATCACCGGTCACAGGGCCGGGCCCATAGTGGTGTAAACTGTGCTGCCCGCACAAGGCTCATAAATTTGGGGGGCCCCAAAAAATTTATATAGGCCCAGGGACTAGGAAGCTATCACGTACTCCTCGTGTTCGCTGGGCGCCTGGGCTGTTGTGGCGTTCGCTCACGTCCGTGGATCGTTCCCTCAAAAAAATAGAAAGATCCATCGATTGTGGGTGTGGGTGTGCATCGCTCGTGATTCCCGTCTAGGATGCCAGCGGTTCCGGACTTCCAGTCCAGCGCCGCCTGACTCGCATCGTGACGATCGCATCCTGCCGTCCCCGACTCCCGTCCCGAGCGTAGGTACCAGGCCGAACCTGCCTCCTGGCTCATGATTCCAGAACAAACCGAAATGGCGAACATAAAATCGACCCTCCATTCGTCTGCCTTCCAAGTTCCAACCCAGCCATATGCGATCGTTCTCCAATCCAGTGCCTGGTGAGTTGATCCTCCTTTTGTCTTTTGAATACTAATTACTATATCCTAACTAAATTTCTGATCGATTTTGGCTATTTAGTCCTAACTAAATTTCGGCATGGATCTTTAGGCCTAGTGATCTCTTCTTTGACTCCTCGATCAACGATTGCTGTATAGACTAGGTGAGTTAGAATTAGCAATTTTTTATATTTTTAATAGTTCAATTTTATTTTATTCATCTTCGTACAGTTGCATTGGCAGAACAGAGCTTTTTCTAAATTTGAAGTTATTGAAGTCTTATACGTGTACTACTACGACGAAAGGACTTAATATTCGTCCACAATAGCACTTGAAACGAAGTGTTGGAGAGGATTGATTATGATATCGTTGAAGATTTCTTTTCAATGAATAATAAAAGAATGACGATGTTCAAATAAACACCATGCAACCTGGAGTTGGATAGGTATGTGATACGTCTCCAACGTATCTACTTTTCCAAACACTTTTGCCCTTATTTTGGACTCTAACTTGCATGATTTGAATGGAACTAACCCGGACTGATGCTGTTTTCAGCAAAATTACCATGCTGTTATTTATGTGCAGGAGCAAACATTCTCGGAATGACTTGAAACTTCATGGAGCCACTTTTCATAAAATAAGAAAAATACCTGCAAAAGATGAAGGCCAGGGGGGCCACTACCTTGCCACGAGGGTGGGGGCGCGCCCCCTACCTCGTGGGCCCCCTGTTGCGTCTCCGACTCCAACTCCAACTCCATATATTGAGTTTCGGGGAGAGAAAAATCAGAGAGAAGAATTCATCGCGTTTTACGATACAGAGTCGCCGCCAAGCCCTAAAACCTCTCGGGAGGGCTAATCTGGAGTCCGTTCGGGGCTCCGGAGAGGGGAATCTGTCGCCATCGTCATCATCAACCATCCTCCATCACCAATTTCATGATGCTCACCGCCGTGCATGAGTAATTCCATCATAGGATTGCTGGACGGTGATGGGTTGGATGGGATCTATCATGTAATCGAGTTAGTTTTGTTAGGGTATGATCCCTAGTGTCCACTATGTTATGAGATTGATGTTGCTATGACTTTGCTATGCTTAATGCTTGTCACTAGGGCCCGAGTGCCATGATTTCAGATCTAAACCTATTATGTTTTCATCAATATATGAGTGTTCTTGATCCTATCTTGCAAGTCTATAGTCACCTATTATGTGTTATGATCCGTTAACCCGAAGTGACAATAATCGGGATACTTACCGGTGATGACCGTAGTTTGAGGAGTTCATGTATTCACTATGTGTTAATGCTTTGTTCCGGTACTCTATTAAAAGGAGGCCTTAATATCCCTTAGTTTCCGTAAGGACCCCGCTGCCACGTGAGGGTAGGACAAAAGATGCCATGCAAGTTCTTTTCCATAAGCACGTATGACTATGTTCGGAATACTTGCCTACATTATATCAATGAACTGGATCTAGTTCTGTGTCACCCTAGGTTATGACTGTTACATGATGAACCGCATCTGACATAATTCTCCATCACTGCCGCATTGCCTACGAGCTTTCCATATATTGTTCTCTGCTTATTTAGTTTTCCGTTGTCATTGCTATCATCACTACAAAATACCAAAAGCATTACTTTTACTACTGTTACCTTTTGCTACCGTTATCACTACTATCATATTACTTTGCTACTAAACACTTTGCTGCAGATATTAAGTTTCTAGGTGTGGTTGAATTGACAACTCAGCTGCTAATACTTGAGAGTATTCTTTGGCTCCCCTTGTGTCGAATCAATAAATTTGGGTTGAATAATTTACCCTCGAAAACTGTTGTGATCCCCTATACTTGTGGGTTATCAAGACTATTTTCTGGCGCCGTTGCCGGGGAGCATAGCTCTATTCTTTGAGTCACTTGGGATATATATCTGCTTATCATTATGAAGAACTTGAGAGATCCAAAAACCAAGATCTATCCCTCAACTACGAGGGGAGGTAAGGAACTGCCATCTAGCTCTGCACTTGATTCACCTTCTGTTATGAGTAAGTTTGCGACACCTACACCTGCTTCTGCTATTCGTTCTGATATGTCGCATGTTATTGATGATGCCACTTCTGCTATGTCGCATGTTATTGATGATGCCACTTCTGCTATGCATGATACTTATGATGAAACTACCTCTATGCCTGATACTATTGTGCCACTTAGTGATTTTCTTGATGAACAAATTGCTAGGGCTAGAGAAATTGAAAATATTGAATCTGATGATACTGATGAAAGTGATGATGAAGAATCACTTGTAATTCCTAAGGGTTATGTTTTTGATCAAGAAGTTTCTTTTGCTATTCTAGCTTGCGAAAATAGAAATGAACTAAAAAGGTTATTAGCTAAATGGAGTAAGCAATCTCTAAGTGCTAGAATGAAACCTGACCCTGCTTTTGCTACTTCACCTATCTGTGTTACTGATAAGGATTATGAATTCTCTGTTGATCCTAATATAATTACTTTGGTTGAGTCTGATCCTTTTCATGGTTATGAATCTGAAATTGTTGTGGCACATCTTACTAAATTAAATGATATAGCTACCATGTTTACTAAAGATGAGAGAACTTGCTATTTTTACATCCTTAAAATATTTCCGTTCTCATTAAAGGGTGATGCTAAGATATGGTTTAATTCTCTTGATCCTGGTTGTGTGCGTAGTCCCCAGGATATGATTTATTACTTCTCTGCTAAATATTTCCCTGCTCATAAGAAACAAGCTGCTTTAAGGGATATATATAATTTTGTGCAAATTGAAGAAGAGAGTCTCCCACAAGCTTGGGGGAGGCTTCTACAATTACTTAATGTTTTGCCTGATCATCCTCTTAAGAAAAATGAAATACTTGATATCTTTTATAATGGACTAACCAATGCCTCCAGAGATTACCTGGATAGTTGTGTTGGTTCTGTTTTCAGGAAAAGAACACCGGATGAAGCTGAAATTCTATTGAACAATATGTTGACAAATGAAAATAATTGGACACCTCCGGAGCCAATTCCTGAGCCTATTCCTAAACCAACTCCAAAGAAGAGGGGTATTCTATCTCAGTCCTGAAGATATGCAAGAGGCAAAGAAATGTATGAAAGAAAAAGGTATTAAAGCTGAAGATGTTAAGAATTTACCTCCTATTGAAGAAATACATTGTCTTAATTTACCGCCTGTTGAAGAAACATATAATCCAAATCCTTCTCCTATTGAAGAAACTCATGGTCTTGATAACCCGACACAGGTAGTAAAGGTAAATTCTCTCTATAGATATGATAAAGCTGAAATCCCATTTACTAAGTTTACTAGCCCATGCTTAGATGAGTTTGATAAATTTATGGCTAAGCAAGAAGACTTTAATGCTTATTTTGGTAGACAATTGAAATACAATTCAAATATGCTTGAACACTTGGGTGATTATATGGCTAATGTTAAAGGTGAACTTAAACTTATTAGTAAACATGCTTCTATGGTTACCACTCAAGTAGAACATGTGCTTAAAGCTCAAAATGATTTGCTCAATGAATTGAATAGTAAAGATAATGATTATGTCGTTAGAGTGGCTACTAGAACTGGTAGAATGACTCAGGAACCTTTGTATCCTGAAGGCCATCCTAAGAGAATTGAACAAGATTCTCGGAGAAATAATATAGATGCACCTAGCTCTTCTAAGAAGAAGAAAAAGAAAAATGATAGGACTTTGCATGCTTCTAGTGATCCTATTGTTGAAACACCTAAGAATCCGAATGATATTTCTATTTCTGATGCTGAAACACAATCTCGTAATGAACCTGAAACTAGTGGTAATATTAATGACAATGTTCATGATGATGCTCAACCTAGTAATGATAATGATATAGAAATTGAACCTGTTGTTGATCTTGATAACCCACAATCAAAGAATCAACGTTATGATAAGAAAGACTTTGTTGCTAGGAAACATGGTAAAGAAAGAGAGCCTTGGGTTCAGAAACCCATGCCTTTTCCTCCCAAACCATCCAAGAAAAAGGATGATGAGGATTTTGAGCGCTTTGCTGAAATGGTTAGACCTATCTTTTTGCGTATGCGATTAACTGATATGCTCAAAACCAATCCTTATGCTAAGTATATGAAAGATATCATTATTAATAAAATAAAGATATCGGAAGCTGAAATTTCCACCATGCTTGCTAATTATACTTTTAAGGGTGGAATACCAAAGAAACTTGGAGATCCGGTGTACCAACTATACCATGCTCCATTAAAAGAAATTATGTTAAAACTGCTTTATGTGATCTAGGAGCCGGTGTTAGTGTTATGCCTTTCTCTTTATATCGTAGACTTGATTTGAATAAGTTGACACCTACTGAAATATCTTTGCAAATGGCTGATAAATCAACTGCTATACCTGTCGGTATTTGTGAGCACGTGCCTGTTGTAGTTGCAAATGTTACTATTTTAACGGACTTTGTTATTCTTGATATTCCCGAGGACGATAGTATGTCTATTATTCTTGGAAGACCCTTTTTGAATACTGCAGGGGCTGTATTGATTGCACTAAAGGCAATGTCACTTTTCATGTTAATGGTAATGAGCATACGGTACACTTTCCGAGGAAACAACCTCAAGTTCATAGTATCAACTCTATTGGAAAAATTCCATCGATTATATTTGGAGGTTTTGAATTTCCTCTTCCTACTATCAAGAAGAAATATGATATTCTTATTATTGGGGATGTGCATATTCCCGTTGAGGTAACATAGTGTTATTCTAAATTTCTCCGGTTCCATGTTATTTGGAATGAGTTCGTTAACAAGACTTGATCAACCTTGTTAGTGGATTCCTTTTGATGACCATGAGATGGATGAAACTAGAAGGCACAACCTTCTGTACCCCACTTTTACTTTCTGTTATTTATATTAAATAAAATAAAAATAAATATTTTTCTGTCTGTTATCTGATTATCCGTGCAACATAAAAATACCCCGAAAATAAAAGTTCTCCAAATGCCCTGAAATTCAAATATGATTTTTTCTAGAATATTTGAGAATATTTGGCACTGAGAACACAGCAGGGGAGTCAACCCCCTGCCTCATGCACCCACGGAGGCCCTCCTCCACTTATTCCTGCATCCACACACTTCTTCTTCCTCCCACAAACATGAATAACCAGCTCAAGCACGAGTTCTAGCTCATCTTGTTGCCATTTTCGATCTCCTTGCTCAAAGCACCTCTCACAAAACTGCTTGGGGAGATTGTTCCTTGGTATGTGACTCCTCCATTGGTCCAATTAGTTTTTGTTCTAGTGCTTTATTCATTGCAAATTTTTGCTGCTTAGGTGACCCTGTTCTTGAGCTTGCATGTCAAATTTATATGGTCAAAAGTAGTTTTGATGCATGATATAGGCCCTAGGCACTTGTAGGAGTAGTTTCTATCAATATTATTGAGTTTGATTTACTTTTATTTTGAAATTACTAAAAATTCAGAATTTTTTAGAAAATGATGAGGAGATTATTGAGGGACTCATCGAGCCAAAGGTCGAAGGAAAAGGCACCGAAGCCTAAGTATAATTTGCCGCGCACCATGGAGATTCGGGCGTGTGAATGGCCTTCTGATGATTTCTTGAGAGCAGCTGCTATCTATGAAGATTTTCATGAAATGGCTAGGAATGCAGGCCTCACCGCTTTCCTCCACAACCAATGCGATCAGTATCTCTTACTCACAAATACCTTTGTGCAAAACTTTCATTTCCATTCTAGGAACTCGCCACCTACGGTGGAGTTTCATTTATATGATGAGCATAAGGAGATGTCACTTTATGATTTTTGTCAGATTTGTTTAGTCCCTTTTGAGGGCAAGACAGAAGAACCACATCGCGATGATGTGGAGGGATTTATTGATACTATCACTGTAGGAGAAACAAGGAAGGTTTCCGATTCACGAATCACTAGCATACATTTTCGTGTTTTACGTTACTTTGCATTATTTGCTGGTCATTGCTTAATTGGTCGCAGAAACTGTGGAAACCTTAGTATCCCTGATATTATTATTTGATACGTCTCCAACGTATCTATAATTTTTGATTGCTCCATGCTATATTATCTACTATGTTGGACATTAGTGGGCTTTATTATCCACCTTTATATTATTTTTGGGACTAACCTATTAACCGGAGGCCCAACCCAGAATTGCTGTTTTTTGCCTGTTTTAGGGTTTCGAAGAAAAGGAATATCAAACGGAGTCCAAACGGAATGAAACCTCCGGGAACGTGATTTTCTCATCGAATACAACTCAGGAGACTTGGACCCTACGCCAAGGCACGTAACAGGAGGCCACTAGGTAGGGGGGCACGCCCTACCCTACCAGGCGCGCCCCCACCCTCGTGGGCCCCCTGTTGCTCCATTGACGTACTTCTTCCTCCTATATATATCCACGTACCCCCAAACTATCAGAACAGGAGCCAAACCCTAATTCCACCGCCGTAACTTTTTGTATCCACGAGATGCCATCTTGGGGCCTGTTCCGGAGCTCCGCCGGAGGGGGCATCGATCACGGAGGGCTTCTACATCAACACCATGGCCCCTCCGATGAAGTGTGAGTAGTTTATCTCAGACCTACGGGTCCATAGTTAGTAGCTAGATGGCTTCTTCTCTCTTTTTGGATCTCAATACAATGTTCTCCCCCTCTCTTGTGGAGATCTATTCGATGTAATCTTCTTTTTGCGGTGTGTTTGTTGAGACCGATGAATTGTGGGTTTATGATCAAGTCTATCTATGAACAATATTTGAATCTTCTCTGAATTCTTTTATGTATGATTGGTTATCTTTGCAAGTCTCTTCGAATTATCAGTTTGGTTTGGCCTACTAGATTGATCTTTCTTGCAATGGGAGAAGTCCTTAGCTTTGGGTTCAATCTTGCGGTGTCCTTTCCCGGTGACAGTAAGGGCAGCAAGGCATGTATTGTATTGTTGCCATCGAGGATAACAAGATGGGGTTTTCTTCATATTGCATGAGTCTATCCCTCTACATCATGTCATCTTGCTTGAGGCGTTACTCTGTTTTTAACTTAATACTCTAGATGCATGCCGGATAGCGGTCGATGAGTGGAGTAATAGTAGTAGATGCAGGCAGGAGTCGGTCTACTTGTCTCGGACGTGATGCCTATATACATGATCATGCCTAGATATTCTCATAATTATGCTCAATTCTGTCAATTGCTCAACAGTAATTTGTTCACCCACCGTAGAATACTTATGCTCTCGAGAGAAGCCACTAGTGAAACCTATGGCCCCGGGTCTACCTTTATCATATTGTTCTCCTACTACTTTGCTATTTACTTTGTCTTTATTTTACTTTGCATCTTTATCATAAAAATACCAAAAATATTATCTTTATCATATCTATCAGATCTCACTCTCGTAAGTGGCCTCATAGGGATTGACAACCCCTATTTGCATTGGTTGCGAGGATTTATTTGTTTTGTGCAGGTACGAGGGACTTGCGCGTAGCCTCCTACTGGATTGATACCTTGGTTCTCAAAAACTGAGGGAAATACTTACGCTACTTTGCTGCATCATCCCTTCCTCTTCGGGGAAAACCAACGCAGTGCTAAAAGAGGTAGCAAGAAGGATTTCTGGCGCCGTTGCCGGGGAGGTCTTCGCAAAAGTCAACATACCAAGTACCCATCACATACCCTTATCTCCCGCGTTACATTATTTGCCATTTGCCTCTCATTTTCCTCTCCCCCACTTCACCCTTGCCGTTTTATTTGCCCTCTCTCTCTCTATCCTCCCTCTATTTTCCTCTTTTTGCCTGTTTGCTTTTTGTTTGCTTGTGTGTTAGTTTGCTTGCTTGTCACGATGGCTCAAGATAATACTAAATTGTGTGACTTCACCAATACCAACAACAATGATTTTATTAGCACTCCGGTTGCTCCTCTTACCGATGCTGAATCTTGTGAAATTAATGCTGCTTTGTTGAATCTTGTTATGAAAGATCCGTTCTCCGGCCTTCCTAGTGAAGATGCCGCTACCCATCTAAATAGTTTCGTTGATCTGTGTGACATGCAAAAGGAGAAAGATGTGGATAATGATACTGATAAATTGAAGCTATTTCCTTTTTCGCTTAGAGATCGTGCTAAAGCTTGGTTTTCGTCTTTGCCTAAAAATAGTATTGATTCATGGAACAAGTGCAAAGATGCTTTTATCTCTAAGTATTTTCCTCCCACTAAGATCATATCTCTTAGAAACGATATTATGAACTTTAAGCAACTTGATCATGAACATGTTGCACAAGCTTGGGAGAGAATAAAATTAATGATACGTAATAGCCCTACTCATGGTTTAAATTTGTGGACGATTATACAAAAATTTTATGCCGGATTGAATTTTGCTTCTAGAAATCTCTTAGATTCGGCCGCGGGAGGCACTTTTATGGAAGCACTTTTATGGAAATCACTTTAGGATAAGCTACTAAACTCCTAGATAATATTATGGTTAATTATTCTCAATGGCATACTGAAAGATCTACTAATAAAAAGGTGCATGCGATAGAAGAAATTAATGTTTTGAGTGGAAGGATGGATGAACTTATGAAATTACTTGCTAATAAGAGTGTTTCTTTTGATCCTAATGATATGCCCTTGTCTACTTTGATTGAGAATAATAATGAATCTATGGATGTGAATTTTGTTGGTAGGAACAATTTTGGTAACAACGCGTATAGAGGAAATTTCAACCCTAGGCCTTATCCTAGTAATCCCTCTAATAATTATGGTAATTCCTACAACAATTCTTATGGAAATTATAAAAAGATGCCCTCTGATTTTGATTCTAATATTAAAGAATTTATTACTTCGCAAAAGAATTTTAATGCTATGATTGAAGAAAAATTGCTTAAGATTGATGATTTGGCTAGGAACATTGATAGAATTGCTCTTGATGTTGATTATTTGAAACTTAGATCTATTACACATAAGCATGATATCAATGAGTCTCTCAAAGCCATGAGAATTTCCATTGATGAGTGCAAAGAAAGAACCGCTAGGATGCGTGCTAAGAAAGATGCCTTTATAAAAGCGTGTTCTTCTAGTTCCTATGAAAATAATGATGAAGATCTAAAAGTTACTCCCCTATTAAATCTTTGTTTTGCAGTATGAATCTTGATAATGATGGGACTGAATATGATCCACCTTTACCTAGAAGGCGTTCCAATAATTCTGAATCTTTTGATCTTGATACTAAAATTGATAAAAGTGGGATTGAAGAAATTAAAACCCTAGATGTTGCTAAACCCACTACTATGGATTTCAAGGAATTTAACTATGAAAATTGCTCTTTGATTGATTGTATTTCCTTATTGCAATCCGTGCTAAATTCTCCTCACGCTTATAGTCAAAATAAAGCGTTTACTAAACATATCGTTGATGCCTTGATGCAATCTTATGAAGAAAAACTTGAATTGGAAGTTTCTATCCATAGAAAACTTTATGATGAGTGGGAACCAACTATTAAAATTAAAATTAAAGACCATGAATGCTATGCTTTACATGATTTGGGTGCTAGTGTTTCCACGATTCCAAAGACTTTGTGTGATTTGTTAGGTTTCCGTGATTTTGATGATTGCTCTCTAAACTTGCACCTTGCGGATTCCACTATTAAGAAACCTATGGGAAGAATTAATGATGTTCTTATTGTTGCAAATAGGAATTATGTGCCCGTAGATTTTATTGTTCTTGACATAGATTGTAATCCTTCATGTCCTATTATTCTTGGTAGACCTTTCCTTAGAACGATTGGTGCAATTATTGATATGAAGGAAGGAAATATTAGATTCTAATTTCCATTAAGGAAAGCCACGGAACACTTTCCTATTAAAAATATTAAATTACCTTATGAATCTATTGTGAGATCCACTTATGGATTGCCAACCAAAGATGGCAATACCTAGATCTATTCTTGCTTGTTATGCCTAGCTAGGGGCGTTAAACGGTAGCGCTTGTTGGGAGGCAACCCAATTTTATTTTTATTCCTTGCTTTTTGCTCCTGTTTAGTAATAAATAAATTATCTAGCCTATGTTTTGGTTGTTTTTTTGTATTTAATTAGTGTTTGTGCCAAGTAGAACCGTTGGGAAGACTTGGGGAAAGTCTTGTTGAACTTGCTGTAAAAAACAGAAACTTTAGCGCTCACAAGAACTGCTGCCATTTTTATTTGGAAAGTGCTATTTAGTTAATTATTTTTGCAGATGATTAATAGATAAATTCCTCACGTTCAGAAATTTATTTTAGAATTTTTGGGGTTCCAGATCTTGCGCTAGCTATAGATTACTACAGACTGTTCTGTTTTTGACAGATTCTGTTTTTCGTGTGTTGTTTGCTTATTTTGATGAATCTATGGCTAGTAAAATAGTTTACAAACCATAGAAAAGTTGGAATAAAGTAGGTATAACACCCATATAAATAAAGAATGAGTTCATTACAGTACCTTGAAGTGGTATTTTGTTTTCTTTCGCTAACGAAGCTCACGAGTTTTCTACCTTAAGTTTTGTGTTGTGAAGTTTTCAAGTTTTGAGTAAAGATTTGATGGATTATGGAACAAGGAGTGGCAAGAGCCTAAGCTTGGGGATGCCCATGGCACCACCAAGATAATATAAGGACACCTAAAAGCCAAAGCTTGGGGATGCCCCGAAAGGCATCCCCTCTTTCGTCTACTTCTATCGGTAACTTTACTTGGAGCTATATTTTTATTTACCACATGATATGTGTTTTGCTTGGAGCATCTTGTATTATTTGAGTCTTTGCTTATTAGTTTACCACAATCATCCTTGCTGTACACACCTTTTGAGAGAGCCATACATGATTTGGAATTTGTTAGAATACTCTATGTGCTTCGCTTATATCTTTTGAGTTATATAGTTTTGCTCTAGTGCTTCACTTATATCTTTTAGAGCACGGTGGTGGATTTGTTTTATAGAAATTATTGATCTCTCATGCTTCACTTAGATTATTTTGAGAGTATTAATAGCATGGTAATTTGCTTAAAATCCTAATATGCTTGGTATGCAAGATTAATAATAAAACTTTCTTATGAGTGTGTTGAATACTAAGAGAAGTTTGATGCTTGATGATTGTTTTGAGATATGGAGGTAATAATATCAAAGTCGCGCTAGTTGAGTAGTTGTGAAATTGAGAAATACTTGTGTTGAAGTTTGCAAGTCCCGTAGCATGCACATATGGTAAATGTTATGCAACAAATTTGAAACATGAGGTGTTATTTGAATGGCTTCCTTATGAGTGGCGGTCGGGGACGAGCGATGGTCTTTTCCTACCAATCTATCCCCTAGGAGCATGCGCGTAGTACCGAGGTTTTTGATGACTTGTAGATTTTTGCAATAAGTATGTGAGTTGTTTATGACTAATGTTGAGCCCATGGATTATACGCACTCTCACCCTTCCATCCTTGCTAGCCCCTTCGGTACCGTGCATTGCCCTTTCTCACTTTGTGAGTTGGCGCAAACTTCGCCGGTGCATCCAAACCCCGTGATATGATACGCTCTTTCACACATAAACCTCCTTATATCTTCCTCAAAACAGCCACCATACCTACCTATTATGGCAGTTCCATAGCCATCCCGAGATATATTGCCATGCAACTTTCCATCATTCCGTTCATCATGACACATTCATCATTGTCATGTTGCTTAGCATGGTCATGTAGTTGACATAGTATTTGTGGCAAAGCCACCATTGATAATTCTTTCATACATGTCACTCATGAGTCATTGCATATCCCGGTACACCGCCGGAGGCATTCATATAGAGTCATCTTTGTTCTAGTATCGAGTTGTAATCATTGAGTTGTAAATAAATAGAAGTGTGATGATTATCATTTTATAGTGAGGAATAATAAAAAAAGAGAAAGGCCATAAAAAGAGAAGGCCCAAAAAATGAGAGAAAAAGAGAGAAGGGACAATGTTACTATCCTTTGCCACACTTGTGCTTCAAAGTAGCACCATGATCTTCATAGTAGAGAGTCTCTCATGTTATCACTTTCATATACTAGTGGGAATTTTTAATTATAGAACTTGGCTTGTATATTCCAACAATGGGCCTCCTCAAGTGCCCTAGGTCTTCATGAGCAAGCAAGTTGGATGCACACCCACTAGTTTCTTTTGTTGAGCTTTCATACATTTATAGCTCTAGTGCATCTGTTGCATGGCAATCCCTACTCCTTGCATTAACATCCATCGGTGGGCATCTCCATAGCCCATTGATTAGCCTCATTGATGTGAGACTTCCTCCTTTTTTGTCTTCTCCACATAACGCCCCTCATTATATTCTATTCCACCTATAGTGCTATGTCCATGGCTCGCGCTCATATATTGCGTGAAAGTTTATAGGTTTGAGATTACTAAAGTATGAAACAATTGCTTGGCTTGTCATCGGGGTTGTGCATGATGATAGCATTCTTGTGTGATGAAAATGAAACATGACTAAACCATATGATTTTGTAGGGATGAACTTTCTTTGGCCATGTTATTTTGAGAAGACATAATTGCTTAGTTAGTATGCTTGAAGTATATCATTTTTATGTCAATATGAACTTTTGTCTTGAATCTTTCGGATCTGAATATTCATACCACAATTAAGAAGAATTACATTAAAATTATGCCAAGTAGCACTCCGCATCAAAAATTCTGTTTTTATCATTTACCTACTCGAGGACGAGCAGGAATTAAGCTTGGGGATGCTTGATACGTCTTCAACGTATCTATAATTTTTGATTGCTCCATGCTATATTATCTACTGTTTTGGACATTATTGGGCTTTATTATCCACCTTTATATTATTTTTGGGACTAACCTATTAACCGGAGGCCCAGCCCAGAATTGCTGTTTTTTGCCTGTTTTAGGGTTTCGAAGAAAAGGAATATCAAACAGAGTCCAAACGGAATGAAACCTTCGGGAACGTGATTTTCTCATCGAATACAACTCAAGAGACTTGGACCCTACGCCAAGGCACATAACAGGAGGCCACGAGGTAGGGGGGCGCATCCTACCCTACCAGGCGCGCCCCCACCCTCGTGGGCCCCCTGTTGCTCCACCGACGTACTTCTTCCTCCTATATATATCCACGTACCCCCAAACAATCAGAACAGGAGCCAAAACCCTAATTCCACTGCCGTAACTTTCTGTATCCATGAGATCCCATCTTGGGGCCTGTTCCGGAGCTCCACCGGAGGGGGCATCGATCACGGAGGGCTTCTACATCAACACCATAGCCCCTCCGATGAAGTGTGAGTAGTTTATCTCGGACCTACGGGTCCATAGTTAGTAGCTAGATGGCTTCTTCTCTCTTTTTGGATCTCAATACAATGTCCTCCCCCTCTCTTGTGGAGATCTATTCGATGTAATCTTGTTTTTGCGGTGTGTTTGTTGAGACCGATGAATTGTGGGTTTATGATCAAGTCTATCTATGAACAATATTTGAATCTTCTCTGAATTCTTTTATGTATGATTGGTTATCTTTGCAAGTCTCTTCGAATTATCAGTTTGGTTTGGCCTACTAGATTGATCTTTCTTGCAATTGGAGAAGTGCTTAGCTTTGGGTTCAATCTTGCGGTGTCCTTTCCCGATGACAGTAAGGGCAGCAAGGCACGTATTGTATTGTTGCCGTCGAGGATAACAAGATGGGGTTTTCTTCATATTGCATGAGTCTATCCCTCTACATCATGTCATCTTGCTTAAGGCGTTACTCTATTTTTAACTTGATACTCTAGATGCATACTGGATAGCGGTCGATGAGTGGAGTAATAGTAGTAGATGCAGGCATGAGTCGGTCTACTTGTCTCGGACGTGATGCCTATATACATGATCATGCCTAGATATTCTCATAATTATGCTCAATTCTGTCCATTGCTCAACAGTAATTTGTTCACCCACCGTAGAATACTTATGCTCTCGAGAGAAGCCACTAGTGAAACCTATGGCCCCCGGGTCTACCTTTATCATATTGTTCTCCTACTACTTTGCTATTTACTTTGTGTTTATTTTACTTTGCATCTTTATCATAAAAATACCAAAAATATTATCTTTATCATATCTATCAGATCCCACTCTCGTAAGTGGCCTCATAGAGATTGACAACCACTATTTGTGTTGGTTGCGAGGATTTATTTGTTTTGTGCAGGTACGAGGGACTTGCGCATAGCCTCCTACTGGATTGATACCTTGGTTCTCAAAAACTGAGGGAAATACTTACGCTACTTTGCTGCATCATCCCTTCCTCTTCGGGGAAAACCAACGCAGTGCTAAAGAGGTAGCATTATTCTGCTCCACGGTTTATACAGTGATAACACTTTTAGTATGGGCGGTATTATTGCCAAACGGTTAAGTATGAACCGTACCAAGGGGCCCATCTTTGGAGGCATCTATCCTTCACGCCTAGCTGCACATTTTAACATACCTTTTAGGCATTTTGAGAAGGAAGAAAAGGTGTTGCCCCGTGTTTATCTAGATTATAAAAGTATGGTGGCACATGATTTTATTGTTAATAAAAGGGCAGGAGAGCTTAAATATCAATTGTTCTTTAATAAACATCATCCTGAGACTATTACCCTGCCTGCTCCTTGTTTGTTTGATTTATCTTCAGGCACGTACCTTGTTCCGTTGAAGGCTATTCAAGCCTACCGGAACCCTGCACCAGCCGAGGAGCCAGAGCCGGAACCACAAGTTGATTCTTCACGACAGTCTAATTACCAGTGGGATCCGGAGATGATTGTCAGCCAGTGGCAATCAGAGCCTTCCTCTTCTTCATCGCAGTATCACCCCAGCTACTATTATGGATATCCACCAAGCCAGCCGTGGCCATAGACCAACTTAGGCCAAAAGCCTAAGCTTGGGGGAGTACATATTTCCCACCAACATTACATTTATGTTCACACACTCATTGCTAGATGTCGGTGCTCATACTTTTTCATTGTATCATCCATGCTAGTTTAATTTCCATTTTATGCTTTCTTCTTGTGTGTTTAATAAACCTTAAGAAAAACCAAAAAATTAGTTGTAGCTTTTAATCAGTTTAATTTCCATGCTTGTAGTAGTAATTAAAAAAACCCAAAAATATTTCTTGTTCTTCTTTTGCTTGATGGGAGCTTTCCTGTGTAAATAGTTTTATTTCTTTTCTTTTCTTTGGGGGTCGATAGGAGAAGACCATGATTAAATTGTTGAAATGGCTCTTATATGCATTATTGTTTATCTGACAAAAGAGCCCATATTGCCGTGTCTTCTCCTGTTTATTGAATGCCTGCAGATTCCAGCTTAGTCCAATGCACGTGCACTATTATTATTATTCACACTATTCGGTCGTGCAAGTGAAAGGAATTATGATGATATATGATGGACTGGCTGAGATGAGAAAAGTTGGTATGAACTCGACCTCTTTTTTTGTAAATATGATTAGTTCATCGTTCTTGATTCAGCCTATTATGAATAAACATGTTTGCAATGACAACTAGAGATCATAGTTTCTTGTGCCATGCTTGATTAGCTATGAGTTATAATGGTTTACCTTGCGTGCCAACATGCTATTAAAATGGTTATGATGTGGTATGATAGGGTGGTATCCTCCTCTGAATGATTTAAGTGACTTGACTTGGCGCATGTTCACGCATGTAGTTGAAACAAAATCAACATAGCCTTCACGATATTTATGTTCATGGTGGATTATATCCTACTCATGCTCGCATACGATGTTGATTAATTTTAATGCATGTCCATGACTGTTGTCGCTCTCTAGCTGGTCGCTTCCCAGTCTTTTGCTAGCCTTCACCTGTACTAAGCGGGAATACTGCTTGTGCATCCAATCCCTTAAACCCCAAAGTTATCCCACATGAGTCCACTATACCTACCTATATACGGTATCTACCTGCCGTTCCAAGTAAATTTGTATGTGCCAAACTCTAAACCTTCAAATAAATATCCTATTTTGTATGCTCGAATAGCTCATGTATCAACTAGGGTTGTCCGTATCTTCCATGTTAGGCGGGTTATTCTCAAGAGGAGTGGACTCCGCTCCTCACTCACGAGATAAATGGCTGGTCACCGGGATGCCCAGTCCCATGTTTTATGCAAACTAAATCAAAATAATTGCAAACAAAACTCCCCCTAGGACTCTTGTTAGTTGGAGGCACTCGTTGTTTCGAGCAAGCCATGGATTGATGCTTCTTGGTGGAAGGGGGAGTATAAACTTTACCATTCTGTTTGGGAACCACCTATAATGTGTGTAGCATGGAAGATATCACCATCTCTTGGTTGTTATGTTGACAATGAAAGTATACCGCTCAGAATATTATTCACCTTTGTTTCAAAACCAAGCTCTGGCACCTCTACAAATCCCTACTTCCCTCTGCGAAGGGCCTACCTATTTACTTTTATGCTGAGTCATCATCCTCTTATTAAAAAGCACCAGTTGGAGAGCATCGCTGTCATTTGCATTCATTACTGTTAATTTACATTGAGTATGACTTGACTGGATCTCTTTTACCATGAATTACAATGTCTAGTCAGTCCTTGGTCTTTAAAGGTGCTCTGCATTTATGTTTTGCGGTCTCATAAAGGGCTAGCGAGATACCATCTTGTTATATCATATTATGATTGTTTTGAGAAAGTGTTGTCATCCGAGATTTATTATTATGGCTCGCTAGTTGATTGTGCTATTGATATGAGTAAACTTGAGACCTATGCGTTATTGTGAATGTGGTTAGTTATAATCTTTGCTGAAAACTTGAATGCTGGCTTTACATATTTAAAACAACAAGAGCAAACAGAGTTTGTAAAAGTTTTTCTTTATCACTTTCAGTTTGTCAACTGAATTGCTTGAGGACAAGCAAAGGTTTAAGCTTGGGGGAGTTGATACGTCTCCAATGTATCTACTTTTCCAAACACTTTTGCCCTTGTTTTGGACTCTAACTTGCATGATTTGAATGGAACTAACCCGGACTGACGCTGTTTTCAGCAGAATTACCATGGTGTTATTTATGTGCAGGAGCAAATATTCTCGGAATGACCTGAAACTTCACGGAGCCACTTTTTAGAAAATAAGAAAAATACCTGCAAAAGATGAAGGCCAGGGGGCCCACCACATTGCCACGAGGGTGGGGGCGCGCCTGCCCCCCTAGGGCGCGCCCCTACCTCGTGGGCCCCCTGTTGCGTCTCCGACTCCAACTCCATATATTGAGTTACGGGAGAAAAAAATCAGAGAGAACAATTCATCGCGTTTTACGATACGAAGCCGCCACCAAGCCCTAAAACCTCTCGGGAGGGCTGATCTGGAGTCCGTTCGGGGCTCCGGAGAGGGGAATCCGTCGCCATCATCATCATCAACCATCCTCCATCACCAATTTCATGATGCTCACTGCCGTGCGTGAGTAATTCCATCGTAGGCTTGCTGGACGGTGATGGGTTGGATGGGATCTATCATGTAATCGAGTTAGTTTTGTTAGGGTTTGATCCCTAGTGTCCACTATGTTCTGAGATTGATGTTGCTATGACTTTGCTATGCTTAATGCTTGTCACTAGGGCCCGAGTGCCATGCTTTCAGATCTGAACCTATTATGTTTTCATCAATATATGAGTGTTCTTGATCCTATCTTGCAAGTCTATAGTCACCTATTATGTGTTATGATCCGTTAACCCCGAAGTGACAATAATTGGGATACTTACCGGTGATGACCGTAGTTTGAGGAGTTCATGTATTCACTATGTGTTAATGCTTTGTTCCGGTTCTCTATTAAAAGGAGGCCTTAATATCCCTTAGTTTCCGTAAGGACCCCGCTGCCACGGGAGGGTAGGACAAAAGATGTCATGCAAGTTCTTTTCCATAAGCACGTATGACTATGTTCGGAATACATGCCTACATTATATCAATGAACTGGAGCTAGTTCTGTGTCACCCTAGGTTATGAATGTTACATGATGAACCGCATCCGGCATAATTCTCCATCACTGCTCCAATGCCTACGAGCTTTCCATATATTGTTCCCCGCTTATTTACTTTTCCGTTGTCATTGCTATCATCACTACAAAATACCAAAAACATTACTTTTACTATTGTTACCTTTTGCTACTGTTATCACTACTATCATATTACTTTGCTACTAAACACTTTGCTGCAGATATTAAGTTTCCAGGTGTGGTTGAATTGACAACTCAGCTGCTAATACTTGAGAGTATTCTTTGGCTCCCCTTGTGTCGAATCAATGAATTTGGGTTGAATACTTTACCCTCGAAAACTGTTGCGATCCCCTATACTTGTGGGTTATCAGTATGATTTTTATATATCCAATTGTGTTTTGTAAGACATTATATCATATACATTACAATTACTCATTAGTTTTTTCTAGTAAAATAGGGCCCCGTTTTTAGTTTCGCACAGGGCCTCGGATTTTGCCGGCCCGGCCCTGACCGGTCACTCCATATGCAAGCATTCGGATGGCGGCAGTGCATTTCTGATAAGAGGAGAAACCAATCTTGCCGACGGCATCCTCTTTGCACTCGAAATAGTCATCATAGCCGACCACCCCCTCTCTAATACGGTTGAAAAGGTGCCTACTCATACGGAAACGGTCGCGGAATTTTCGATGTTTGAACAACGGGTTTGTTGTATCAAAGTAGTCCTTCCAAAGAAGGAAATGCCCGCTCTCTCGGTTGCAATTGAACGTCGAAAGGTGGCCCGGAATGGAGCCATGGAATAACGACCGCTGGCTGTTGAGGTGGTGATGGACCAACACGATAGCCAATATCTCCTCCTCGTCGTCGGACGATGAATCATCGGAGTCAAAAAGGAAATTGTGGAAAAAGAACTCGTCTTGGTGGAGTCCATTTTGTACCTTGGTAAACTGACGAACAGCTTGCGGGCGTCGACGAAGGAGATGGCCGGCGAGGGGAGTCACGACGCGCACGGACCAGCTAGCTGCCCTGCCGGCGTCCGACGAGTGGGCCGCTGTCCGACGAGTGTGCTGGTGAGGATCTGGCCGGGGTGGTGAGGCGACTTCTTGGTCGCGGGTGGCTGTGTGGTGCGGGAGCGGGGGTGGGAAGCAGTCGGCTCCCCGGCGGCAAGACGACGGTGACGTGCGGCGTGGGAGTGGGCGGCGTTGCTGGGCGGATGTGGAGGCGGCGGCAGCTGGCAGAGTCGCCGTAAAAAATGGGCACCAGCGTCGGCGATGAAGGAGGCAGATGAAGGTTGTTGTTGGATGGAGAGTGGGGGGAGGCCAATGTGCCATCGACCAGCGGGCCCGGGGGAGGAGAAGGCGAGCATGCGCGCGTCCGTCGCTTGTTTGCGCCGATGCAAATCCGGCTCAAAAATGGGCCGGGAATGGGTCGCCCGCGGACGAAAACCGGACGCGCGTCCGTTTGGGTCGGCGCATTGGGCGCCTTTTGTGTCCGCGCCGACCCAAACGGACGGCGGTGGACGAAATGGGTCGCGCCATTGGAGTTGCTCTAATTACTGGGCGAGCCAAAGACGCGTCACCGTTATCGCCTCTTCCTCATCAGAGCCAGGCAAATCTTATTGTAGTAAACAGTCAAGAAATTATCGTGCTAAACTTTCGAAGGACCAATGCATCATAGCAATCTTTACCGATAAAGAGAAGCGCAAATCGAAAGAATCCAACCTCTAGACACATGAACGCAGATTAACAAAGACCAGATCCACGTAGATCTGCCCAAGACAAGCACCGACTGAATCCCACAAGATTCGCCAGAGACACACCTTAACCCGCCATCCGATGGCACAAGACGCACTGCCAAGACGGGGGGCTAGTGGGGAGAACCTTATTCTATCTTCATAGAGTCTTCGCTGCCACCTTGCCTTTTTGAGCAAGACACAAACCGTAAACAGACCAAAACACACATAAGAGCGAAACATGAGCTCTCCCCGCTGGCAAGGGTCAGGATCCACCACGTCTCCATGGTCCTAAGGCTATAAGAGACAAGGCAAACCGATGACGACGGCGATGAGAGGAAGGGAAACCCTAAATGCTTGGAAACCTTCCTTTCTTTCTCACTAAGAAAGAAAATGCCTTCAACATTTCTAATTCACTAGCTAAAAACTCGTGTGATGTGATACATCTCCAACGTATCTATAATTTTTGATTGCTCCATGCTATATTATCTACTGTTTTGGACATTATTGGGCTTTATTTTCCACTTTTATATTATTTTGGGGACTAGCCTATTAACCGGAGGCCCAGCCCAGAATTGCTGTTTTTTTGCCTATTTTAGGGTTTCGAAGAAAAGGAATATCAAACGGAGTCCAAACGGAATGAAACCTTCAGGAACGTGATTTTCTCACCGAACATGATCCAGGATACTTGGACCCTACGTCAAGAAACAAAGGAGGAGGCCACAAGGTAGGGGCGCGCCTACCCCAGGGCGCGCCTACCCCCCCCCCTCAGGCGCGCCCTCCACCCTCGTGGGCCCCCCTGTTGCTCCACCGACGTACTCCTCCCTCCTATATATACCTACGTACCCCCAAACGATCAGATACGGATCCAAAACCCTAATTCCACCGCCGTAACTTCCTATATCCACGAGATCCCATCTTGGTGCCTGTTCCGGAGCTCCACCAGAGGGGGTATCCATCACGGAGGGCTTCTACACCAACACCATAGCCTCTCCAATGAAGTGTGAGTAGTTTACTTCAGACCTTCGGGTCCATAGTTATTAGCTAGATGGCTTCTTCTCTCTTTTTGGATCTCAATACAATGTTCTCCCCCTCTCTTGTGGAGAATTATTCGATGTAATCTTCTTTTTGCGGTGTGTTTGTTGAGACCGATGAATTGTGGGTTTATGATCAAGTCTATCTATGAACAATATTTGAATCTTCTCTGAATTATTTTATGTATGATTGGTTATCTTTGCAAGTCTCTTTGAATTATTAGTTTGGTTTGGCCTACTATATTGATCTTTCTTGCAATGGGAGAAGTGCTTAGCTTTGGGTTCAATCTTGCGGTGTCCTTTCCCAGTGACAATAGGGGCAGCAAGGCACGTATTGTATTGTTGCCATCGAGGATAACAAGATGGGTTTTTATCATATTGCATGAATTTATCCCTCTACATCATGTCATCTTGCTTAAGGTGTTACTCTGTTTTCATTAACTTAATACTCTAGATGCATGCTGGATAGCGGTCGATGAGTGGAGTAATAGTAGTATATGCAGGCAGGAGTCGGTCTACTTGTCTCGGACGTGATGCCTATATACATGATCATACCTAGATATTAACTATGCTCAATTCTGTCAATTGCTCAACAGTAATTCGTTCACCCACCGTAGAATACTTATGCTCTTGAGAGAAGCCACTAGTGAAACCTATGGCCCCCGGGTCTATCTTCATCATATTAATCTTCCAATACTTATTTATTTACTTTGCTTTTATTTTACTTTGCATCTTTATCATAAAAATGCCAAAAATATTATCTTATCATATCTATCAGATCTCACTCTCGTAAGTGACCGTGAAGGGATTGACAACCCCTTATCGCATTGGTTGCGAGGAGTTATTTGCTTTGTGCAGGTACTAGGGGACGCGCGCGCAACCTCCTACTGGATTGATACCTTGGTTCTCAAAAACTGAGGGAAATACTTACGCTACTTTGCTGCATCATCCTTTCCTCTTCGGGGAAATCCAACGCAGTGCTCAAGAGGTAGCAAGAAGAATTTCTGGCGCCGTCGCCGGAGGTTCGTGCAAGTCAAGATTTGACTTCCAAAAATGAGCCATTTCTAGGGTCTACGCAAAAGTCAACATACCAAGTACCCATCACAATCCTTATCTCCCACATTACATTATTTGCCATTTGCCTCTCATTTTCCTCTCCCCCACTTCACCCTTGTCGTTTTATTCGCCCTCTCTCTCTATCCTCCCTCTCTTTCTCTATTTGCCTCTTTTTGCCCGCTTGCTTTTTATTTGCTTGTGTGTTGGATTGCTTTCTTGTCATGATGGCTCAAGATAACACTAAATTGTGTGACTTCACCAATACCAACAACAATGATTTTATTAGCACTCTGATTGCTCCGCTTACCGATGCTGAATCTTGTGAAATTAATGTCGCTTTGCTGAATCTTGTTATGAAAGATCCGTTCTCCGGCCTTCCTAGTGAAGATGCCGCTACCCATCTAAATAGCTTCGTTGATTTGTGTGATATGCAAAAGAAGAAAGATGCTTATAATGACATTGTTAAATTGAAGCTATTTCCTTTTTCGCTTAGAGATCGTGCTAAAGCTTGGTTTTCGTCTTTGCCTAAAAATAGTATTGATTCTTGGAACAAGTGTAAAGATGCTTTTATCTCTAAGTATTTTCCTCCTGCTAAGATCATCTCCCTTAGAAACGATATTATGAATTTTAAGCAACTTGATCATGAACATGTTGCACAAGCTTGGGAGAGGATGAAATTAATGATACGTAATTGCCCTACTCATGATTTGAATTTGTGGATGATTATACAAATTTTTTATGCCGGATTGAATTTTTCTTCTAGAAATCTTTTATATTCGACCGCGGGAGGCACTTTTATGGAAATCACTTTAGGAGAAGCTATTAAACTCCTGGATAATATTATGGTTAATTATTCTCAATGGCATACTGAAAGATCTACTAATAAAAAGGTGCATGCGATAGAAGAAATTAATGTTTTGAGTGGAAATATGGATGAACTTATGAAATTATTTGCTAGTAAGAGTGTTTCTTCTGATCCTAATGATATGCCCTTGTCTACTTTGATTGAGAATAATAATGAATCTATGGATGTGAATTTTGTTGGTAGTAATAATTTTGGTAACAACGCGTATAGAGGAAATTTTAATTCTAGGCCTTATCCTAGTAATCCCTCTAATGATTATGGTAATTCCTACAACAATTCTTATGGAAATTACAATAATATACCCTCTTATTTTGAATCTAATATTAAAGAATTTATTACTTCGCAAAAGAATTTCAATGCTTTGATTGAAGAAAAATTGCTTAAGATTGATGATTTGGCTAGGAACGTTGATAGAATTTCTCTTGATGTTGATTCTTTAAAACTTAGATCTATTCCACCTAAGCATGATATCAATGAGTCTCTCAAAGCCATGAGAATTTCCATTGATGAGTGCAAAGAAAGAACCACTAGGATGCGTGCTAAGAAAGATGCCTTTATAAGAGCGTGTTCTTCTAGTTCCTATGAAAATAAAGATGAAGATCTAAAAGTTATCGATGTGTCCCCTATTAAATCTTTGTTTTGAAATATGAATCTTAATAATGATGGGACTGAATATGATCCACCTTTACCTAGAAGGCGTTCCAAAAATTCAGAGTTTTTAGATCTTGATGCTAAAAGTGATGAAAGTGGGATTGAAGAAATTAAAACCCTAGATGTTGCTAAACCCACTATTTTTGATTTCAAGGAATTTAATTTTGAAAATTTCTCTTTGATTGATTATATTTCCTTGTTGCAATCCGTTCTAAATTCTCCTCATGCTTATAGTCAAAATAAAGCGTTTACTAAACATATCGTTGATGCCTTGATGAAATCCTATGAAGAAAAACTTGAATTGGAAGTTTCTATCCCTAGAAAACTTTATGATGAGTGGGAACCAACTATTAAAATTAAGATTAAAGATCATGAGTTCTATGCTTTATGTGATTTGGGTGCTAGTGTTTCCACGATTCCAAAGACTTTGTGTGATTTGTTAGGTTTCCGTGATTTTGAGGATTGCTCTCTAAACTTGCACCTTGTGGATTCCACTATTAAGAAACCTATGGGAAGAATTAATGATGTTCTTATTGTTGAAAATAGGAATTATGTCCCCGTAGCTTTTATCGTTCTTGACATAGATTGCAATCATTCATGTCCTATTATTCTTGGTAGACCTTTCCTTAGAACGATTGGTGCAATTATTGATATGAAGGAAGGAAATATTAGATTCCAATTTCCGTTAAGGAAAGGCATGGAACACTTTCCTAGAAAGAAAATTAAATTACCTTATGAATCTATTATGAGAGCCACTTATGGATTGCCTACCAAAGATGACAATACCTAGATCTATCCTTGCTTTTTATGCCTAGCTAGGGGCGTTAAACGATAGCGCTTGTTGGGAGGCAACCCAGTTTTATTTTTATTCCTTTCTTTTTTCTCCTTTTTAGTATTAAATAATTTACCTAGCCTCTGTTTTGGTTGTGTTTTTTTGTGTTTAATTAGTGTTTGTGCCAACTAGAACCGTTGGGAAGACTTGGGGAAAGTCTTGATATCTTTCTGTAAAAAAACAGAAACTTTAGCGCTCACGAGAACTGCTGCCATTTTTATTTGGAAAGTAATATTTAGTTAATTATTTTTGCATATTATTAATAGATAAATTACTCACGTCCAGCAATTTATTTTAGAATTTTTGGGGTTCCAGATCTTGCGCTAGCTACAGATTACTACAGACTGTTCTGTTTTTGACAGATTCTGTTTTTCGTGTGTTGTTTGCTTATTTTGATGAATCTATGGCTAGTAAAATAGTTTATAAACCATAGATAAGTTGGAATACAGTAGGTTTAACACCAATATAAATAAATAATGAGTTCATCACAGCACCTTGAAGTGGTCTTTTGTTTTCTTTCGCTAACGGAGCTCACGAGATTTTCTACTTTAAGTTTTGTGTTGTGAAGTTTTCAAGTTTTGGGTAAAGATTTGATGGATTATGGAACAAGGAGTTGCAAGAGCCTAAGCTTGGGTATTCCCATGGCACCCCAAGATAATCTAAGGACACCTAAAAGCCAAAGCTTGGGGATGCCCCGGAAGGCATCCCCTCTTTCGTCTACTTCTATCAATAACTTTACTTGGAGCTATATTTTTATTCACCACATGATATGTGTTTTGCTTGGAGCGTCTTTTATTATTTGAGTCTTTATTTTTTTAGTTTACCAAAATCATCCTTGCTGTACACACCTTTTCAGAGAGCCATACATGATTTGGAATTTGTTAGAATACTCTGTGCTTCGCTTATATCGTTTGAGTTATATAGTTTTGCTCTAGTACTTCACTTATATCTTTTAGAGCACGGAGGTGGATTTGTTTTATAGAAACTATTGATCTCTCATGCTTCACTTAGATTATTTTGAGTCTTAAATAGCATGGTAATTTGCTCAAATATTCCTAATATGCTTGGTATGCAAGATTAATAATAAAACTTTCTTATGAGTGTGTTGAATACTATGAGAAGATTGATGCTTGATAATTGTTTTGAGATATGAAGATGGTGATATTAAAGTTGTGCTAGTTGAGTAGTTGTGAATTCTAGAAATACTTGTGTTAAATTTTGTGATTCCCGTAGCATGCACGTATGGTGAACCGTTATGTTATGAAGTCGGAGCATGATTTATTTATTGATTGTCTTCCTTATGAGTGGCGGTCGGGGACGAGCGATGGTCTTTTCCTACCAATCTATCCCCCTAGGAGCATGCTCGTAATACTTTTATTTGATAACTTGTAGATTTTTGCAATAAGTATATGAGTTCTTTATGACTAATGTTGAGTCCATGGATTATACGCACTCTCACCCTTCCACCATTGCTAGCCTCTCTAATACCGCGCACCTTTCGCTGGTATCATACACCCACCATATACCTTCCTCAAAACAGCCACCATACCTACCTATTATGGCATTTCCATAGCCATTCCGAGATATATTGCCATGCAACTTTCCACCGTTCCGTTTATTATGACACACTCCATCATTGTCATATTGCTTAGCATGATCATGTAGTTGACATCGTATTTGTGGCAAAGCCACCCTTCATAATTCTTTCATACATGTCACTCATGAGTCATTGCATATCCCGGTACACCGCCGGAGGCATTCATATAGAGTCATATTTTGTTCTAAGTATCGAGTTGTAATTGTTGAGTTGTAAGAAAATAAAAGTGTGATGATCATCATTTTTAGAGCATTGTCCCAAGTGAGGAAAGGATGATGGAGACTATGATTCCCCCACAAGTCGGGATGAGACTCCGGACGAAAAAATAAAAAAGAAAGAAAGAAAAGAGGCCATAAAAAAGAGAAAAGGCCCAAATAAAAAATGAGAGAAAAAGAGAGAAGGGACAATGCTACTATCCTTTTACCACACTTGTGCTTCAAAGTAGCACCATGATATTCATAGTAGAGAGTCTCTCATTTCATCACTTTCGTATACTAGTGGGAATTTTTCATTATAGAACTTGGCTTGTATATTCCAATGATGGGCTTCCTCAAATTTCCCTAGGTCTTCATGAGCAGCAAGTTGGATGCACACCCACTTAGTTTCTTTTGTTGAGCTTTCATATACTTATAGCTCTAGTGCATCTGTTGCATGGCAATCCCTACTCACTCACATTGATATCTATTGATGGGAATCTCCATAGCCCGTTGATACGCCTAGTTGATGTGAGACTATCTTCTCCCTTTTTGTCTTCTCCACAACCACCATTCTATTCCACCTATAGTGCTATATCCATGGCTCATGCTCATGTATTGCGTGAAGATTGAAAAAGTTTTGAGAATGTCAAAAGTATGAAACAATTTCTTGGCTTGTCATCGGGGTTGTGCATGATTTAAATACTTTGTGTGGTGAAGATAGACCATAGCCAGACTATATGATTTTGTAGGGATAACTTTCTTTGGCCATGTTATTTTAAGAAGACATGATTGCTTTGTTAGTATGCTTGAAGTATTATTATTTTTATGTCAATATTAACTTTTATCTTGAATCTTTTGGATTTGAATATTCATACCACAATTAAGAAGAATTACATTAAAATTATGCCAAGTAGCATTCCACATCAAAAATTCTATTTTTATCATTTACCTACTCGAGGACGAGCAGGAATTAAGCTTGGGGATGCTTGATACGTCTCCAACGTATCTATAATTTTTGATTGCTCCATGCTATATTATCTACTGTTTTGGACATTATTGGGCTTTATTTTCCAATTTTATATTATTTTTGGGACTAACCTATTAACTGGAGGCCCAGCCCAGAATTGTTGTTTTTTCCTATTTTAGGGTTTCGAAGAAAAGGAATATCAAACAGAGTCCAAACGGAATGAAACCTTCGGGAACGTGATTTTCTCACCAAACATGATCCAGGATACTTGGACCCTACGTCAAGAAACAAAGGAGGAGGCCACGAGGTAGGGGCGCGCCTACCCCCCCCCCCCCCCCCCCCCCCCCCCCCCCCCCCCCCCCCCCCCCCCCCCCCCCCCCCCCCCCCCCCCCCCCCCCCCCCCCCCCCCCGGTGCGCCCTCCACCCTCGTGGGCCCCCTGTTGCTCCACCGACGTACTCCTTCCTCCTATATATACCTACGTACCCCCAAACGATCAGATACGGAGCCAAAACCCTAATTCCACCGTCGTAACTTCTGATACGTCTCCAACGTATCTATAATTTTTGATTGTTCCATGCTATTATATTATCTATTTTGGATGTTTATGGGCTTTGTTATACACTTTTATATTATTTTTGGGACTAACCTATTAGCCCCGAGCCTAGTGCCAGTTTCTGTTTTTACCTTGTTTTAGAATATCGCAGAAAAGGAAAACCAAACGGAGTCCAACTGACCTGAAACTTCACGGAACTTATTTTTGGATCAGAAGAAGACCAGAAGACTTGGAGTGCACGTCAGGGGATCTACAAGGAAGCCACGAGGCAGGGGCGCACCCTCCACCCTCGTTGGCCCCTCGTGGCCCCCCTGACGCACTTCTTCCTCCTATATATCTCCATATACCCTAAAACGATTGGGGAGCACAATAGATCGGGAGTTCCGTCGCCAGAAGCCTCCGTAGCCACAGAAAGCCAATCTAGACCCATTTCGGCACCCTGCCGGAGGGGGAATCCCTCTCCGGTGGCCATCTTCATCATCCCGGTGCTCTCCATGACGAGGAGGGAGTAGTTCTCCCTCGGGGCTGAGGGTATGTACCAGTAGCTATGTGTTTGATCTCTCTCTCTCTCTCTCGTGTTCTTGAGGTGGTACGATCTTGATGTATAGCGAGCTTTGCTATTATAGTTGGATCTTATGATGTTTCCCCCCTCTACTCTCTTGTAATGGATTGAGTTTTCCCTCTGAAGTTATCTTATCGGATTGAGTCTTTAAAGATTTGAGAACACTTGATGTATGTCTTGTCGTGCGTATCTGTGGTGACAATGGGATACCACATGATTCACTTGATGTATCTTTTGGTGATCAACTTGCGGGTTCCACCCATGAACCTATGCATAGGGGTTGGCACACATTTTCGTCGTGATTCTCCGGTAGAAACTTTGGGGCACTCTTTGAGGTTCTATGTGTTGGTTGAATAGATGAATCTGAGATTGTGTGATGCATATCGTATAATCATACCCACGGATACTTGAGGTGACATTGGAGTATCTAGGTGACATTAGGGTTTTGGTTGATTTGTGTCTTAAGGTGTTATTCTAGTACGAATTCTAGGGTTGCTTGTGACACTTATAGGAATAGCCCAACGGATTGATTGGAAAGAATAACTTTGAGGTGGTTTCATACCCTACCATAATTTCTTCATTCATTCTCCGCTATTAGTGACTTTGGAGTGACTCTTTGTTGCATGTTGAGGGATAGTTATGTGATCCAATTATGTTATTATTGTTGAGGGAACATGCACTAGCGAAAGTATGAACCCTAGGCCTTGTTTCAACACATTGCAATACCGTTTACGCTCACTTTTATCATTCGTTACCTTGCTGTTTTTATAATTTCAGATTACAAAAACTATTATCTACCATCCATATACCACTTGTATCACCATCTCTTCGCCGAACTAGTGCACCTATACAATTTACCATTGTATTGGGTGTGTTGGGGACACAAGAGACTCTTTGTTATTTGGTTGCAGGGTTGCTTGAGAGAGACCATCTTCATCCTACGCCTCCTACGGATTGATAAACCTTAGGTCATCCACTTGAGGGAAATTTGCTACTGTCCTACAAACCCCTGCACTTGGAGGCCCAACAACGTCTATAAGAAGAAGGTTGTGTAGTAGACATCAAGATCTTTTCTGGCGCCGTTGCCGGGGAGGTTAGCACTTGAAGGTATATCTTTAGATCTTGCAATCGAGTCTTTTAGTTTCTTGTTTTATCACTAGTTTAGTTTATAAAAGAAAACTAAAAAATGGAATTGAGTCTACCTCATACCTTCATCTTTTTAATATCTTTTGTGAGTATGATGGAAAGGAAAATTGTGCCAAAGTGTTAGAAGAAGAATGCATTAAAATGTTTGGCACTAAATATTTGAATGATGAGCATGATTGCAATGTTGTTAGTATGAATTCCTTGAATATCCATGATGCTAATGATATGCAAAGCCACAAGCTTGGGGAAGCTATGTTTGATGAAGATGATATTTTTTGTCCCCCAAGTTTTTATGAGCAAATTTATTATGATGAAAGTATGCCTCCTATTTATGATGATTATATTGATGAAAGTGGATTCGGAGAGGTCATCACTTTATTTTGTGATGAATCCACTATTCCGGAAGAGGTTCCAATTGATTATGAGAACAAAGTTGCTATCTATGATGATTATTGTGATGAATTGTATGCTATAAAGAATAATGATATCCATGAAACTTGTCATCATGATTTTAGTTTTCAATTGGATTATGCCTCACATGATAATTATTTTGTTGAGTTTGCTCCCACTATTATTCATGAGAAGAATTTTGCTTATGTGGAGAGTAATAAAATTTCTATGCTTGTAGATCATGAAAAGAATGCTTTAGGTGCTGGTTATATTGTTGAATTCATTCATGATGCTACTGAAAATTATTATGAGAGAGTAACATATGCTTGTAGGAATTGCAATAATATCAAGTTTCCTCTCTATGTGCTTAAAGTTTTGAAATTATGCTTGTTTTGCCTTCCTATGGTAATTGATTATTGTTCCCATAAGTTGTTTGCTCGCAAAATCCCTATGCATAGGAAGTGGGTTAGACTTAAATTTGCTAGTCATATTCTTCATGATGCTCTCTTTATGTTACAATTCTTATCTTTTATGTTAGCATCGTTGAAATCATCATGCCTAGCTAGGGGCGTTAAACGATAACGCTTGTTGGGAGGCAACCCAAGTTTATTTTTGTTCCTCGCTTTTTGCTCCTGTTTAGTAATAAATAATTCATCTAGCCTCTATTTAGATGTGGTTTTATTTTTTAATTAGTGTTTGTGCCAAGTAGAACCTTTGGGAAGACTTGGGTGAAGTCTTTATGATTATGCTGTAAAAAACAGAAACTTTAGCGCTCACGAGAATTGCTGCCATTTTTTATTGGAGAGTGTTATTTAGTTAATTATTTTTTAAGATGATTAATATATAAATTACTCAGGTCCAGCAATTTATTTTAGAATTTTTGGGGTTCCATAAGTATACGTTTGATCCAGATTACTACAGACTGTTCTGTTTTTGACAGATTCTGTTTTCTATGTGTTGATTGCTTATTTTGATGAATCTATGAGTAGTATCGGAGGGTATGAACCATATATAAGTTTAAATACAGTAGATATTATACCAATATGAATTTAGAATGGGTTCATAACAGTACCTAAGTGGTGATTTATTTTCTTATACTAACGGAGCTTACGAGTTTTCTGTTAAGTTTTGTATTGTGAAGTTATCAAGTTTTGGGTAAAGATTCGATGGACTATGGAATAAGGAGTGGCAAGAGCCTAAGCTTGGGGATGCCCATGGCACCCCAAGGTAATATTCAAGGACGACCAAAAGCCTAAGTTTGGGGATGCCCCGGAAGGCATCCCCTCTTTCGTCTTCGTTCATCGGTAACTTTACTTGGAGCTATATTTTTATTCACCACATGATATGTGTTTTGCTTGGAGCATCAATTTATTTTGTTAGTATTTGATTGCTGTTATTTATAACAATGTTTTGCGTCTTTTATTTCAATAAAAGTGGCATTGATAGTCTTTACTATGCCTATGTTACAAGTCTTCATGTTGCTGTTTGAAAACAGAAAGTTTACCGCTGTTGCAATAATTCCCTAGAAAATTCAGAATGTGATAAAATGTTGAAACCTTTTTCATATTAAGCTATGATAAATTTACTACAGTGGGAATTTTCTTTCATAATTTTTGGAGTTATGGAAGTATGGATGTAGCTGCACTCTTTACAGACTGTCCTGTTTAGGCAGATTGCTGTTATGTTTGCATTGTTTGCATATGTTTTCTTCTTTAATGATTCTATTTGAGGATAGGACTATTAAATATGCAGATGCATTTAGTATGAAATTTTGAACAATAATTTTAGTGATTTGCTACAGTAGAGTATGTAAGGTTTTTGCAATGGTTTATACTAACTTATCTCACGAGTCCTTGTTGAGTTTTGTGTGGATGAAGCTTTTGAGATTTAGGGAGACCGTGATATGAGAGGAATTAAGGAGACACAAAAGCTCAAGCTTGGGGATTCCCAAGGCACCCCAAGATAATATTTCAAGAAGTCTCAAGCGTCTAAGCTTGGGGATGCCCCGGTTGGCATCCCACCTTTGTTCTTCAACAACTATCGGTTAGTATCGGTTGATCCTAAGTTTTTGCTTCTTCACATGATGCTTGATATTCTTAGATGTCATTTTATTTTGTTTTTCTTGATGTTTGAATAAAATACCAATATCTGAAATTCTTAAATGTTAGAGAGTCTTCATATAGTTGCATAATTATTCGACTACTCATTGATCTTCACTTATATCTTTCGGAGTAGTTTGTCATTTGCTCTAGTGCTTCACTTATATCTTTTTAGAGCATGGTGGTGGTTTTATTTTGAAGAAATAGATGAACTCTCATGCGTCGGTTATATTATTTTGAGAGTCTTTAGAACAGCATGGTAGTTTGCTTTGGTAATGAAACTAGTCCTAATATGATGTGCATCCAAGAGGGATATAATAAAAACTTTCATATAGAGTGCATTGAATACTAAGAGAAGTTTGATACTTGATGATTGTTTTGGGATATGGCGGTAACAATGTCAGAGTCATGCTAGTTGAGTAGTTGTGAATTTGAGAGATACTTGTGTTAAAGTTTGTGATTCCCGTAGCATGCACGTATGGTGAACCGTTATGTGATGAAGTCGGAGAATGATTTATTTATTGATTGTCTTCCTTATGAGTGGCGGTCGGGAACGAGCGATGGTCTTTTCCTACCAATCTATCCCCCTAGGAGCATGCGCGTAGTACTTTGTTTCGATGACTAATAGATTTTTGCAATAAGTATGTGAGTTCTTTATGACTAATGTTGAGTCCATGGATTATATGCACTCTCACCCTTCCACCATTGCTATCCTCTCTAGTACCGCGCAACTTTTGCCGGTACCATAAACCCACCATATACCTTCCTCAAAACAGCCACCATACCTACCTATTATGGCATTTCCATAGCCATTCCGAGATATATTGCCATGCAACTTTCCACCGTTCCGTTTATTATGACACACTCCATCATTGTCATATTGCTTAGCATGATCATGTAGTTGACATCGTATTTGTGGCAAAGCCACCCTTCATAATTATTTCATACATGTCACTCATGAGTCATTGCATATCCCGGTACACCGCCGGACGCATTCATATAGAGTCATATTTTGTTCTAAGTATCGAGTTGTAATTGTTGAGTTGTAAGAAAATAAAAGTGTGATGATCATCATTTTTAGAGCATTGTCCCAAGTGAGGAAAGGATGATGGAGACTATGATTCTCCCACAAGTCGGGATGAGACTCCGGACGAAAAATTAAAAAAATAAAATAAATGAGAGAAAAAGAGAGAAGGGGCAATGCTACTATCCTTTTACCACACTTGTGCTTCAAAGTAGCACCATGATCTTCATGATAGAGAGTCTCCTATGTTGTCACTTTCATATACTAGTAGGAATCTTTCATTATAGAACTTGGCTTGTATATTCCAATGATGGGCTTCCTCAAAATGCCCTAGGTCTTCGTGAGCAAGAGAGTTGGATGCACACCCACTTAGTTTCTTTTGTTGAGCTTTCATATACTTATAGCTCTAGTGCATCCATTGCATGTAAATCCCTACTCACTCACATTGATATCTATTGATGGGCATCTCCATAGCCCGTTGATATGCCTAGTTGATGTGATACTATCTTCTCCTTTTTGTCTTCTCCACAACCACCATTCTATTCCACCTATAGTGCTATGTCCATGGCTCACGCTCATGTATTGCGTGAAGATTGAAAACGTTTGAGAATATCAAAAGTATGAAACAATTGCTTGGTTGCAGGGTTGCTTGAGAGAGACCATCTTCATCATAGGTCATCCACTTGAGGGAAATTTGCTACTGTCCTACAAACCTCTGCACTTGGAGGCCCAACAACGTCTACAAGAAGAAGGTTGTGTAGTAGACATCAACTTCCTGTATCCACGAGATCCCATCTTGGGGCCTGTTCCGGAGCTCCGCCGGAGGGGGTATCCATCACGGAGGGCTTCTACATCAACACCATAGCCTCTCCGATGAAGTGTGAGTAGTTTACTTCAGACCTTCGGGTCCATAGTTATTAGCTAGATGTCTTCTTCTCTCTTTTTGGATCTCAATACAATGTTCTCCCCCTCTCTTGTGGAGAACTATTCAATGTAATCTTCTTTTTGCGGTGTGTTTGTTGAGACCGATGAATTGTGGGTTTATGATCAAGTCTATCTATGAACAATATTTGAATCTTCTCCGAATTCTTTTATGTATGATTGGTTATCTTTGCAAGTCTCTTTGAATTATCAGTTTGGTTTGGCCTACTAGATTGATCTTTCTTGCAATGGGAGAAGTGCTTAGCTTTGGGTTCAATCTTGCGGTGTCCTTTCCCAGTGATAGTAGGGGCAGCAAGGCACGTATTGTATTGTTGCCATCGAGGATAACAAGATGGGTTTTTTTTATCATATTGCATGAATTTATCCCTCTACATCATGTCATCTTGCTTAAGGCGTTACTCTATTTTCATTAACTTAATACTCTAGATGCATGCTGGATAGCGGTCGATGAGTGGAGTAATAGTAGTATATGCAGGCAGGAGTCGGTCTACTTGTCTCGGACGTGATGCCTATATACATGATCATACCTAGATATTCTCATAACTATGCTCAATTCTGTCAATTGCTCAACAGTAATTCGTTCACCCACTGTAGAATACTTATGCTCTTGAGAGAAGCCACTAGTGAAACCTATGGCCCCCAGGTCTATCTTCATCATATTAATCTTCCAATACTTAGTTATTTACTTTGCTTTTATTTTACTTTGCATCTTTATCATAAAAATACCAAAAATATTATCTTATCAGATCTCACTCTCGTAAGTGACCGTGAAGGGATTGACAACCCCTTATCGCGTTGGTTGCGAGGAGTTATTTGCTTTGTGCGGGTACTAGGGGACGCGTGTGCAACCTCCTACTGGATTGATACCTTGGTTCTCAAAAACTGAGGGAAATACTTACGCTACTTTGATGCATCATCCTTTCCTCTTCGGGGAAATCCAACGCAGTGCTCAAGAGGTAGCATGCTGCTAGTTATGAAACAATATCTAAAAAGTGATGGCGTGTGACTGATTGTCCTCAGCCATGTGGCGTCGACTATGCTATGACGATGTTGATTACTGCCAACTCCTGCGAGAGAAGGGTGGGAAAATGAGAGATGAGATTGGGTTTTTGATCATGATCCTCAACAGCTATTGTCGTCCGACCCCATGATGACCCACAAGTGTAGGGGATCTATCGTAGCCTTTTCGATAAGTAAGAGTGTCGAACCCAACGAGGAGCATAAGCAAATGATGAGCAGTTTTCAGCAAGGTATTTTCTGTAAGAACTGAAATTATCGGTAACAGATAGTTTTGTGATAAGGTAATTGATAACGGGTAACAAATAGTAAAAGTAAATAAGGTGCAGCAAGATGGCCCAATCCTTTTTGTAGCAAAGGACAAGTCTGGACAAACTCTTATATAAAGGAAAGCGCTCCCAAGGACACATGTGAATTGTCGTCAAGCTAGTTTTCATCACGCTCATATGATTCGCATTCGGTACTTTGATAATTTGATATGTGGGTGGACCGGTGATTGGGTACTGCCCTTACTTGGACAAGCATCCCACTTATGATTAACCCCTATTGCAAGCATCCGCAACTACAACAGAAGTATTAAGGTAAACCTAACCATAGCATGAAACATATGGATCCAAATCAGCCCCTTACGAAGCAACGCATAAACTAGGGTTTAAGCTTCTGTCACTCTAGCAACCCATCATCTACTTATTACTTCCCAATGCCTCCCTCTAGGCCCAAACAATGGTGAAGTGGCATGTAGTTGACGTTCACATGACACCACTAGAGGGATGACAACATACATCTCATCAAAATATCGAACGAATACCAAATTCACATGACTACTTATAGCAAGACTCCTCCCATGTCCTCAGGAACAAACATAACTACTCACAAATCATATTCATATTCATAATCAGAGGGGTATTAATATGCATAATGGCTCTGAACATATGATCTTCCACCAAGTAAACCAACTAGAATCAACTACAAGGAGTAATCAACACTACTAGCAACCCACAGGTACCAATCTGAGGTTTGGATACAAAGATTGGATACAAGAGATGAACTAGGGTTTGAGATGAGATGGTGCTGATGAAGATGTTGATGAAGATTGACCCCCTCCCGATGAGAGGATCATTGGTGATGATGATGGTGATGATTTCCCCCTCCTGAAGGGAAGTTTCCCTGGCAGAACAGCTCCGCCAGAGCCCTGGATTGGTTCCGCCAAGGTTCCACCTCATGGTGGTGGATTTTCGTCCCGTGAGCTTGCTTATGATTTTTTTCCTCGACAAAAGACTCCATATAGCCAAAGATGGGCATCAGAGGGCCACCAGGGGGCCCACGAGGCAGGGGGCGCGCCCAGGGGGTTAGGGCGCACCCCCACCCTCGTGGACGGTGGGTGGCCCCCCTCTGGTACTTCTTTCGCCCAATATGTTTTATATATTCTGAAAATAATTCTCGTGGAGTTTCAGGACTTTTGGAGATATGCAGAATAGGTCTCTAATATTTGCTCCTTTTCCAGCCCAGAATTCCAGCTGCCGGCATTCCCCCTCTTTATGTAAACCTTGTAAAATAAGAGAGAATAGGCATAAGTATTGTGACATAATGTGTAATAACATCCCATAATGCAATAAATATCAATATAAAAGCATGATTCAAAATGGACGTATCAACTCCCCCAAGTTTAGACCTCGCTTGTCCTCAAGCAAAAGCCGAAATCGAAAAATATGTCCACATGTTTAAAGATAGAGGTGTCGATAAAAATAAAATACGGACATGAGGGCATCATGATCATTCTTAGAACAGCAACATAAATATATATTGGCATATTATCTCTTATGCTAATGTAACAATTCATTCACATACTCGAGTATGAATCAGAAACTTCATTGAAAACTAACAAACTATAATCTCAGTCATTGAAGCAATTGCAATTTATCATAACATAGGAAAGAGTCAATATAAGAGCTTCTCAGCAAGTCCACATACTCAACCATCATCTAGTCTTTCACAATTGCTAACACTCACGCGATATTTATGGTTATGAAGTTTTAATTGGACACAGAGAAAGACATGGGCTTATAGTTTTGCCTCCCAACCTTTTACCTCAATGGTAATGTCAACAATAATAGTTCATGAAAACTCACATCCAATTAGCCATATATATCAGGATCTTTCCAACATATTGTGCTTGCCAAAGGATAAAATGTAAAAAGGAAGGGTGAAGATCACCGTGACTCTTTGCATGAAGTATAAGACAAGAATAAAAGATAGGCCCTTCGTAGAGGGAAGCAGAGGTTGCCATGTGCTTTTATGGTTGGATGTACAAAATCTTAATGCGAAAGAACGTCACTTTATATTGCCACTTGTGATATGGACCTTTATTATGCAGTCCATCGCTTTTATTTCTTCCTCATCACAAGATCTTATAAAGCTTATTTTCTCCGCACTAATAAGTCATGCATATTTAGAGAGCAATTTTTATTTCTTGCAACGATGACAACTTACTTGAAGGATCTTACTCAATCCATAGGTAGATATGGTGGACTCTCATGGCAAAACTAAGTTTAAGGATATTTGGAAGCACGAGTAGTATATCTACTTGGTGCAAAGAATCTGGCTAGCATGAGAGGGAAAGGCAAGCTCAACATGTTGGATGATCCATGACAATATAATTTATCTTAGATGTAAGAAAACATAACCCATTACGTTGTCTTCCTTGTCCAACGTCAACTCTTTAGCGTGTCATACTTTAATGAGTGCTCACAATCATAAAAGATGTCCAAGATAGTATATTTATATGTGAAAACATCTCTTTCTTTATTGCTTCCTATTAATTGCAACGATGACCAAAAATATGTTTGTCAACTCTCAACAATTTTTATTCATCATACTCTTTATAGGTGAAGTCATTACTCTCCATAAGATCCATATGATCTCTTTTTTTCTTCTTCTATTCTATTCCCTCAAGATCATAGCAAGATAATCAAGCCCTTTACTCAACACTAATCTTTATTATATATAGCTCACGGACTCGATTACATAGAAGGATCATAAAGCAAAACTCAGAACTAGATCATACTAAAACTTTATTCTACTAGATCAAGATATAACCAAAAGGACCGAACTAAGAAAAACGGTAAAGATAAAAGTGATGGTGATACGATACCGGGGCACTCCCCCAAGCTTGGCAGTTGCCAAGGGGAGTGCCCATACCCATGTGTTTATGTCTCCTTCCTCAGAGGTGGTGATGATGGAGTTGATGACGTAGGCTTCTTCCTTAATTTGCGCTTGAGGACAGAATTTTGCTCCTTCAGGTCCTCGATCTCCCGCTCAAGGCTTAGTACCTTTTTGCATAGTTCTTGTTTGTTCTCCTGCAAGAGACGAAAAGGAATAAACTCAATCTTAGGTTTCTTTGCTCTATTGGGGAGGCTTGACTTTTTGAACTCCACATGCATGTCCCCAGGTTGAGGTAATGGGACTTCATCTTCATCTGAGCTTGTCTCCTCCTTTCCCTTAGGCTCATAGTCTTCTTCCTCTGTGGTCCAGCCACAATGCTCCAAGTCCCCGTAGACCTTATGGTCTGCAAGGTAATCATCCATGTAGCTTTCTCCCTCCGAATCTTGGGATGACATAGTGCTCTAATCTGCAACAGAAACAGCTCGAAACAAAGACAGAGGATATTTGCGTGATACGGTGGTCAAAACCTTCGGGAGATTATATAACGAATTTTTACCGCCCAAAAGAAGTATCATGCAAGAAAACAGAGTCCGGAGAGCACACGAGGTGCCCACGAGGCAGGGGGCGCGCCCAGGGGGGTAGTGTCGTGGATCTAAGACTGACAGTAGAATGGGGGGTAAGTATGAGGAGGCAAGATCCTAGCTATGGAGTAGTTGTACACACGAGTTTTATGAGTTTAGGCCCTTCTCGGAGGAAGTAACGGCCCTACATCTCGGTGCCCTGAGGCGGTCGACTGGATTATATATGTGTGTGTGAGTTTACAAAAGTGCGAACCCCTGTCCCAGAGGAGGGGGTGGCTTATATAGAGTGCGCCAGGACCCCAGCTCCCCTCCGTTACACAGGGTTCAATGTTCATAAAGGAGGGGCGTTACTGGTAACGTCTGCAGTAAAGTGTTATAAATGTCCAGAAAGCTATGGCTTAAGTCTTGACCGTTGCAGAGTGGAGAGTTTCTCATCTTCAAGGTGGTCGAGTGTCTTCAAGGTGGTCGAGTGAGCACATCTTCATGGTCGAGTGGACGATGGTTTCTCTTTGACTGCTTCTAATTCTTTGTAGAGATGTCCTTGGGGAGGGTATGTAGGACAGGTCCATGACCCTACCCTAGGTACATAGCTTCATCATTAGCCCCCGAATGGATCAGGGTTTGAGTGGGGAAGGATTTGGGAACACTTCCGACCCATTCTTTGTGTTATGAGTATATCCTGTTCTGGAACAATGAGTTGAGGTGACGACGTCGAATCCTTTCTCAGTCACCGTGGTCCATTCTTGGTTTTTGTCGAGTGAATTTTCATGGTAGAATTCCGAATGATGATGCGGAGGATGTTTTTCTTCAGTCTGACAGGTTGTTCTGCTCTCCGCGGATCTCGCGGGATTCGAATTTTGGGAAGCGTTCCAGACGGACGGAACCGAGGTTATCGGGACGAATTAGGCATGTCTCTCGATCCCCGTGCCACCTTTTTCGCCACGTACTGCGCGTGCGACTGTTGCGGGATTTGTTTAGATCGCCTGGGTCCACCAGTCAGTCACTCGGGTGACGACTTTATAAAAGGCCCCGGACCAGGCCTCTGCCCCGCGCGCTCCCATTCTCTCTTCTTCTTCTCCCAATCTCTCCGCCCCGCTCGCTTCCGCCCTCGTCGCCGGACCTTTGCTCGAGCTTGACTCGTTGCCATGGGGAAGGAGAGGACGGTGGCGCTGGAACGCGCGAAGAAGGCGACCGTGAAGGCCAAGGGCAAGCGGACCAGCCGGGGCGGATCGTTGTCGAGATCTGGCCTGCCGGCGGGCTGGATCCAGGGCGACTGGATCCGCTCGGCAATCACCCAAGACGACCTCGACGACCTGGTGGAGGGGGGACTGATCCCCCACAAGTCGGCACGGCTCCCGGGGAACGAAACTGAGCCGCAGCCAAGGGAGGATGAGTGCGTTCTCCTCTCCACCCACGTAGATCGCGGATTCTCACTGCCTCCCCATCCTTTCTTCCGGGGTTTTTTGAACTTCTTTCGGGCTCAACTCCACCATTTCACTCCAAACACCATAGTCTATCCGGCCGCTTTCGTATCGATGTGTGAAAACTTCTTGGGCTGTCGACCGCACTGGGGTCTTTTCAAACACATCTTCACCTGCTGCTCCCAGTCGGTCAAAAAGGCCAAGTCGAGTGACGAGAAGACACAAGTGATCCAGATGTGCGGGGGTCTGGGGATCCAGATGAGGAGCAAGAGTACTTTCCCAGCCATGATTCTTCCCGACTCGGTTCGGGGCTGGCAGTCGGCCTAGTTCTACTACAAGGATCAGCCGACCCCGGGTCAGTCGACTGGACTTCCTCCCTTTTCCTTGGCTCGAGTGGAGAAGACTGCCCCCCTGAAGGTAGTTCCAGAAGAGAAGGCGCAGGTCAAGGTGCTGGTCGAGCGGGCCGTCCAGCTTGTCCGCGATGGAGTGACCGGGATGGATCTGCTGGAGGTCTTTCTCGGTCGACGCATCCAACCTCTTCAGGCGCGTGATCATCCGATGTGGATGTACTCTGGGCTCGAGGATTCCACTCGGATCCACCCGGAGGATGTCAGCGAGGATATCTTGGAGAAGTGGTTGAGGGGAATCACCGGCAACAAAGACAACCCCCGGGGGTCTAGGAGGGTGATTCCATTCGACAACTCGCACCAGCCAGAGCAGGTATATTTCTGTTTTATCAAGTATCTTTCCGATTCACCGTGTGATGTCTTGTTTGTGGTCGACTGAATTTCCTTTGATCGTTATCCTTTCAGGCCCTCATCGACATGTACTCAATGCCCAACGGGGTGCAAGACCAAGACGCTGAGGAAGAAGGGAGCGGGGGCGAGAGCGGCGAGGAGCATTCGGAAGCCGAGGAGGACGAGGAGAGCGATGAATCGACTGATGACGAAGAAGTTGACTCGCCTCCTCACAGGGAGAGGAGATCCAAGCACGCTCACGACCCGGCAAGCGCTCCGGACTTGGTGGCCACGCCGATTGGGCAGTCGTCGAAGCGCCCCAGGACGTCTTCCCCAACGCCGACTAAGAAGGCTCCAAAGCAATCCAAAGTTGCGCCGCCTCCAGCGCCGAAAGCCACCTCTTCCAAACTACCAAAAGCTTTGCCCAGGATCAAAGTGACCATTCCTACTATCTCCGGGAAACCATCTGACTTGTCTTTTTCGTCGACTCGATTAACCAGACGTAACCGATTGAATACAGGTCTTTGTAGTGCTGCTACGTCAGGACCTCTTCTTTCCAGTACCGGGACGAGGAAATGGAAGATGCGGTAACATCCAACCCAGGTATAAACTCTTGTGATTTTGTTCTTGATTCTTTGGTCGACTGCGTTCGAGTGGTTCACTTGGGGTCGAATGATCTGCCTTGCAGCTCGACCCAACATCATTGATCTTCCAAATGACGATGAAGATGTGGCTCTTAAGCCCAGGAAGAGAAAGAAGGTAGCAGCTGGCAGGGTGGCTCGGCAAGAACCAACTACAACACCTCCCGTCCGTCAAGCTGAAGACGCGGGCAGGGCCTCTATGACGTTCGCTGCACCCTTGTCGAGTGGGCATCCCGCACCGTCGACTGCACCTGTGATTCCTTCAACTGTCCAACTCCATGCCACGGAGCTCCAAGCCGCCGCACCTGGGTCGTCTGCACACTTTTTCACCAGCTACCCCGTCCCGGACAACCAGTCGGAAGCGGCTGCGGAAGCCATCCGACAGGCTGACATGATGATGGAGCGGGTGAAGAAGGTGCACGAGAACAGCCAGGCTGCCTACGACGCCAGTGCCGCCCTTCGGGCCAATGTCTAGGTGAGTAGACTTTCTGACTGTTTTTGTTCTCGAAAAATCTTCTTCTGCACAATCTCCTGTTGTTTGCATCGAATTGGAGCACCCACTGGGTGTTTTGTTGTTTTTGGTAGTTTCGCTCTTCCACTCGGTCTGGGCAAGTGGGATCAGAACCGGTGGGGGCACGCTAAGTGCACCCACTGGGTGTAGTCCCCGAGACCACGGTCGACTGCAGGCAGTCGACTGGGGTCTGAGTTCTTCTTTCTTTTCTTTCTACTCCTTACACTCGACTCTGGCGGGCCGGTCGAGTAGGATCCGAACCGGTGGGGGCACGCCAAGTGCACCTGCTGGGTGTAGTCCCCGAGACCACGGTCGACTGCTGGCAGTCGACTGGGGTCTGAACAGCTTGCTGTCCCTTTTTTTTACCTGGTCCGGGCGGACCGGGCGAGTTGAGTCTTAGTCAGCGGGGGTACGCCAAGTGCACCCGCTGGGTGTAGCCCCTGAGACCGCAGTCGACTGTGTGCAGTCGGCTGGGGTCTAAATGGACTTCTTTAGGTTTTATTCACTCGGAAGTGAACCGCCTTTGATCCTATCGATTGATCTGTCTTTTGCCTTCTACAGAAGTCTTGTACTCTTATTTCCAAGTTTGTTGAACTTGAGGAGAAGCAGAGGCAACTCAACTTAGACTTGGAATTGGCTCAGCAAAATCTGAAAAAAGCTCAAGACGAGGTCGCTGGTATGGAAGGTAACTGATTGTCGACTGACTTTCGATATATCTCTTTGATCTCTTCTTTGATTCGATTGCTTCTTTTGTAGAGAAAATGAAGTTGGCTCTGGAGAAGAAGGATTCGGACCTCGCCGCCGCGCAAAAAGCAGCCCAAGACAAAACCGCTCTCGCAGACAAGAAGCTTGCTTTAATCGGAACGCTTGAAGGAGAGGTGAACAAACTGAAATCTTGTCTTAATGAAGCTAACCGTGAAGTGACCAGTCTGAAGTAGGACAAGGTCGTCCTAAATGAAAAGTTGGAGCCTGCAATCCACAAGAGGAATGACACAGAAGCTTATCTGAGGACTCTCGCCAAGAAGCTTTATCTCGCGCTGGAAGGTATTTCCTTTAATCCGACAGTGTTGATGCTTGCGATCGGATCTTGCTCGGTCGATTGACTAACTTTTGGCTGCAGAAATCTGCCAAGACTTCGACGAAGAAACTGGAAGGGTCGAGACGGGTCTGGACCCTATCGCTTCCCCAGTCTGTGACAAAACTGTGATGGACGTGCTCCGACTGGAGTCCCGTATCGCCAGCGCCACAAGCTACCTCGCACGCCTGAAGGAGGTTGTCTCTCGAATCGACTCATCGCTTTGGCCGGGGGTGACGCTTTAGAATGACCTGGAATCCTTGATGACTCGACTGGACGAGATCCCTGACCGAGTGCAAGAATGGAAGAAATCCTCTGCCCGGTGCGGTGTTGACGTTGCGCTGTCCTTGGTGCGAGTCCATTGCAAGGAGGCTCGTGAAGATAAGATGGCTGCGATCAAAGTCGCTAACACCAAAAAGCACTACTTCCAGTCCTTCATGGAGACTTTCATCGCTGCCGCCACTCGGATTGCTGATGGGATCGACCTGGACTCATTCGTGGAGCCTGCCAGCCCTCCTCCGGCCGAGTGAACAGACTCATGAAACCTGAATACGCTTTAAATTTGCCTCGGAATGCCGAGTGATTGCTGTAACTGTTGAACTCCTTTGGGCTTGATGCCCGAGTACTTTTGATTTGCTGCTCGGAGCCTTTAGGATTTATCTGAATTTGGTTTATGTGCTTATGTTTGTCCTCGAATGGACTTTGCTCACTGCTTTGAATAGTCTTTGCGCTGGAGATGCAGCTCTGAGGTGGCGGCTCCAATTGACCTGCGCTTCGTCGTCCTTGCGGATAGGGATGGAGCGGGCGTTGTACTTGCGCCGTAGCTCCGAAGGAGAAGGTTGCAGTCGACCTGCACCTCGTCGTCCTTGCGGATAGGGATGGACCAGATGTTGTATTTGTGCCGCAGCTCCGAAGGAGAAGGTTGCAGTCGACCTGCACCTCGTCATCCTTGTGGATAGGGATGGACCGGACGTTGTATTTGTGCCGCAGCTCCGAAGGAGAAGGTTGCAGTCGACCTGCACCTCGTTGTCCTTGCGGATAGGGATGGACCGGACGTTGTATTTGTGTCGCAGCTCTAAAGGAGAAGGTTGCAGTCGACCTGCACCTCGTCGTCCTTGCAGATAGGGATGGACCGGAGGTTGTATTTGTGCCGCAGCTCCGAAGGAGAAGGTTACAGTCGACCTGCACCTCGTCGTCCTTGCGGATAGGGATATGTTTCAAACTTAGGCGAGTACTGGACTACAGCTAAGCCCCCGAGTGGGAGGATTGCTCTCCACTCGGTGGGATTTTTTCGAACTTAGGCGAGTGCTGGACTGCAGCTAAGTCTCTTGGTGAGAGAACTTAGGCGAGTGCTGGACTGCAGCTAAGCCCCCGAGTGGGAGGATTGCTCTCCACTCGGTAGGATTTTTTTTCGAACTTAGGCGAGTACTGGACTGCAGTTAAGTCTCCTAGTGAGAGAACTTAGGCGAGTGCTGGACTGCAGCTAAGCCTCCTAGTGAGAGAACTTAGGAGAGTGCTGGACTGCAGCTAAGCCCCCGAGTTGGAGGATTGCTCTCCACTCAGTAGGATTTTTTCAAACTTAGGCGAGTGCTGGACTGCAGCTAAGCCTCCTAGTGAGAGAACTTAGGCGAGTGCTGGACTGCAGCTAAGCCCACGAGTGGGAGGATTGCTCTCCACTCGGTAGGATTTTTTCAAACTTAGGCGAGTGCTGGACTGCAGCTAAGCCTCCTAGTGAGAGAACTTAGGCGAGTGCTGGACTGCAGCTAAGCCCCCGAGTGGGAGGATTGCTCTCCACTCGGTAGGATTTTTTCAAACTTAGGCGAGTGCTAGACTGCAGCTAAGCCTCCTAGTGAGAGAACTTAGGCGAGTGCTGGACTGCAGCTAAGCTCCCGAGTGGGAGGATTGCTCTCTACTCGGTAGGATTTTTTCGAACTTAGGCGAGTGCTGGACTGCAGCTAAGCCTCCTAGTGAGAGAACTTAGGCGAGTGCTGGACTGCAGCTAGGCCCCCGAGTGGGAGGATTGCTCTCCACTCGGTAGGATTTTTTCAAACTTAGGCGAGTGCTGGACTGCAGCTAAGCCTCCTAGTGAGAGAACTTAGGCGAGTGCTGGACTGCAGCTAAGTCTCCTAGTGGGAGAACTTAGGCGAGTGCTGGACTGCAGCTAAGCCCCCGAGTGGGGGGTTGCTCTCCACTCGGTAGGATTTTTTCAAACTTAGGCGAGTACTGGACTGCAGCTAAGTCTCCTAGTGGGAGAACTTAGGCGAGTGCTGGACTGCAGCTAAGCCCCCGAGTGGGAGGGTTGCTCTCCACTCGACAGGATTTTCTTTCAAACGTAGGCGAAACGGATTCGCGACTAAGCCACCCACTGGGGGATTTCAGAAGTAAATAAGAACACAACAATCGAATGATAGGACCATAAGCTCTTGTCTTTGATAAACAAATTACAAAGGTGTTTCTTTTTACATTTTATTCGAACGAGTGCTTAAGTATAAAAGGGGCGGAGCAGCTCCGTGTTCCAAGCCCGTGGCTCGTCTTTCTGATGCTCAATACTGTAAAGGTGGTATGCTCCATTGTGGAGAACTTTGGTGATGATGAAGGGGCCCTCCCAAGTCGGGGCAAGCTTGTGTGGTTTCTGTTGATCCACTCGAAGAACTAGGTCTCCTTCTTGAAAGGCTCGATCCCTCACATTTCTGGCATGGAATCGATGCAAGTGTTGCTGATAGATGGTCGACCGGATCAAGGCCATCTCTCTTTCCTCCTCCAAGAGATCGACTGAATCTTGCCGGGCTTGTTCTGCTTCCTCTTCGGAGAAGAGCTCGCCTCGGGGTGCGTTGTGGAGCAGATCACTTGGCAGAATAGCTTCGGCCCCGTAAACCAAGAAGAAAGTGGTCCGTCCGGTCGACCGATTAGGGGTTGTCCTCAGCCCCACGAAACTGACGGAAGTTCATCAACCCAAGCGCCTGCTGCGTGTTTGAGATCACGCATCAGTTGGGGTTTCAGTCCTTTGAGAATTAGGCCATTGGCTCTTTCTTCTTGTCTTTTCGACTGCGGGTGAGCGACCGAAGCATAGTCGACTCGAGTGCCCTGAGAGGCGCAGAAAGCTCTGAACTCATCAAAATCGAAGTTCGACCAGTTGTCCGTGATGATGCTGTGTGGAACTCCATATTTGAATGTTAATTCTCTGATAAAACTGACATCGGTGCTTGCGTCAAGGTTCTTGATAGGTTTAGCTTCGATCCATTTGGTAAACTTGTCGACTGCAACGAGCACATGAGTGAAGCCGCTCCTGCCAGTTCTCAGTGGTCCAACCATATCCAGACCCCAAACAGCAAAGGGCCAGATGAGGGGGATGGTCTTCAGGGCTGACGCCGGCTTGTGAGACATGTCGGAGTAAAACTGGCAGCCTTCACATCTGTCGACTATATCTTTCGCCATTTCATTTGCTCGTGGCCAATAGAATCCAGCTCGGTATGCTTTAGCTACGATGGCCCGAGAGGACGCATGATGACCACAAGTCCTCGAGTGGATGTCATTGAGGATCATTCGACCTTCTTTTGGTGTTATGCATTTCTGACCGACTCCAATCACACTTTCCCTGAACTGCTGCCCTCTTATCACAGTAAAGGCCTTGGATCGATGGACGATCTGTCGAGCCTCTTCTTCATCCTCCGGGAGTTCTTTCCTGAGGATGTACGCAATGTAGGGCACCGTCCAGTCGGGAGTAATGGCCAGAACCTCCATGATCAGGTCGACCACGGCTGGGACCTCGACTTCAGTCGGATCTGTGGCGCTCTTAGGTTGCGGGGGCTCTTCAGTAAAAGGATCTTCCTGAACTGTCGGCGAGTGAATATGTTCCAAAAACACATTGTTGGGGATGGCTTCTCTCTTGGAACCTATCTTTGCCAAATCGTCGGCTGCTTGATTTTTCAGTCGGGGTATGTGGTGGAGTTCTAACCCCTCAAACTTCTTCTCGAGCTTTCTCACTGTGTTGCAGTAACCAGTCATGGCTGGGCTTCTGATGTCCCACTCCTTCATCACTTAATTAACTACCAAATCTGAGTCGCCATAGACCATGAAGCGACGGACGCCGAGTGAAATGGCCATGCGCAATCCATACAGGAGTGCTTCATATTCTGCTTTGTTGTTGGAGGAATCAAAGTGAATCTGGAGGACATATCTGAGCCTGTCTCCTCGGGGGATACCAGAACTACTCCATCACCAGAACTGTTCAGCATCTTGGATCCGTCAAAGAACATGGTCCAGTGCTCAGAGTGAACTTGAGTCGGCAGTTGCTGTTTGATCCACTCGGCGAGGAAATCTGCTATTGCTTGGGACTTGATAGCTTTCTTTGCCTCAAACTTGATATCCAGGGGAAGGAGTTCAATCGCCCATTTGGCCACTTGACCAGTTGCATCTCTATTGTGCAGAATCTCTGACAATGGAGCATCGCTGACGACTGTAACAGAGTGATATGAGAAATAGTACGCAACCTTCTTCGTGGTCATGTAAATCCCATAGACAAGCTTCTGATAATGAGGATATCTCTGCTTTGACAGGGTCAGGACTTCAGAAATATAATAAACTGGGCGTTGAACCTTATAAGCTTTTCCTTCCTCTTCCTGCTCGACCGTAAGTACTGCACTGACGACTTGTCCAGTGGCTGCTATATAAAGCAGTAGAGGTTCTTTGCTGATTGGAGCAGCAAGCACCGGCTGGGTGGAAAGCAGGGCTTTTAGCTCTGCAAACGCTGCATCAGCTTCTGGGTCCACTCGAACTTGTCTGATTTCTTCATCACTCGGTAAAGAGGCAGCGCCTTTTCACCGAGGCGAGAAATGAACCGACTTAGGGCGGCCAAGCAACCAGTAAGCTTCTCGACATCATCCACACGCACAGGGCGCTTCATTCGGAGTATAGCGCCTACTTTCTCTGGGTTAGCATCGATTCCTCATTCGGAAACAAGAAAATCAAGTAACTTTCCGCCTGGAACTCCAAACGTGCACTTTGATGGATTGAGCTTGATATCATACCTTCTGAGGTTGGCAAAGGTTTCAGCAAGGTCAGTCAGTAGGTCGGAACCTTTACGTGACTTGACCACAATGTCATCCATGTATGCTTCCACATTCCGACTGATCTGAGTGAGCAGGCACTTCTGAATCATCCTCATGAATGTGGCTCCGGCGTTCTTCAAACCGAATGGCATTGTGACATAACAGAAGCACCCAAACGTGGTGATAAACGTTGTCTTTATTTCGTCGGGCCCGTACAGACGGATCTGGTGGTACCCGGAATAGGCGTCTAAAAAGGACAAACGCTCGCACCCTGCAGTCAAGTCGACTATCTGATCGATGCGAGGGAGAGGGAAGTGATCTTTCGGGCAGGCCCGATTGATATGCTTGAAACCAATACACATACGAAGTGAGTCATCTTTCTTTGGGACCATGACAACATTGGCTAACCACTCGGAGTGATAAATCTCTCGGATAAACTCAGCTGCCAAAAGCCGAGCCACCTCTTCACCGACTGCCTTTCTTTTCTGGACGGCAGACCGTCGAAGATGCTCTTTAACTGGTTTCACCTTTGGGTCGACTCTCAAATGATGCTCAGCCAGTCCCCTGGGAACACCCGGCATGTCAGAAGGCTTCCATGCAAAGATGTCCCAATTCTCACGGAGAAACTGGATGAGCGCTTCTTCCTATTTGGAGTCGAGTGAGGTTGAAATGTGAGTCGGAGCAGCATTGGGATCTGTCGGGTGAATGTGAATCGACTTCGTTTCACCAGATGACTGCAATGCTGAATCTGTGGCTGGCTTCTTGGCTCGCAACAAGTCACTCGGATCTGCATTTTTCTGGTATTCTTGCAATTCTACCATGGCCATCTGGGCATCGGCGATCTTTGAGCCCTTCTGGAAGCACTCTTCCGCCTTCTTCCGATTGCCAGAGATAGTGATCACTCCTCTGGGACTTGGCATCTTCAGTTTGAGGTACACGTAACATGGTCGAGCCATAAATCGTTGTAGGGTCGAAAGTATGTCTAGAGGGGGGGTGATTAGACTACTTGACCAAATAAAAACTTAACCTTTTCCCAATTTTAGTTCTTGGAAGATTTTAGCTAATTTAGGACAAGTCAAGCAATCATCACACAGTTCAAGCAAGCATGCAAAGATTATATAGGTAGCGGAAAGTAAAGCATGCAACTTGCAAGAATGTAAAGGGAAGGGTTTGGAGAATTCAAACGCTATTGGAGACACGGATGTTTTTCCCGTGGTTCGGATAGGTGGTGCTATCCTACATCCACGTTGATGGAGACTTCAACCCACGAAGGGTAACGGTTGCGTGAGTCCACACAGGGCTCCACCCAAGGGTAACGGTTGCGCGAGTCCACACAGGGCTCCACCCACGAAGGGTCCACAAAGAAGCAACCACCCACAAAGGGTCCACGAAGAAGCAACCTTGTCTATCCCACCATGGCCATCGCCCACACAGGACTTGCCTCACTAGCGGTAGATCTTCACGAAGTAGGCGATCTCCTTGCCCTTACAAACTCCTTGGTTCAACTCCACAATCTTGTCAGAGGCTCCCAAGTGACACCTAGCCAATCTAGGAGACACCACTCTCCAAGAAGTAACAAATGGTGGGTAGGTAATGAACTCCTTGCTCTTGTGCTTCAAATGATAGTCTCCCCAACACTCAACTCTCTCTCATAGGATTTGGATTTGGTTGAAAGAAGATTTGAGTGGAAAGCAACTTGGGAAGGCTAGAGATCAAGATTCATATGGTAGGAATGGAATGTCTTGGTCTCAACACATGAGTAGGTGTTCTCTCTCAGAACATATGAGTTGGAATGGTGTGTGTGTTCTGATGGCTCTCTCCTCGAATGAGGAGGAGGTGGAGGGGTATATATAGCCTCCACACAAAATCCAACCGTTACACAGTTTTCCAATCTCGGTGGGACCGAATCAATAAGCTCGGTCGGACCGAAAATGTAAACCTAGTGACCGTTAGTGATTTTCGGTGGGACTGACATGCAACTCGGTAGGACCGATATGGTTAGGGTTTGGGCATAACGTAATCTCGGTGAGACCGATTACACAAACTCGGTGAGACCGAATTTGGTAATTAGCTAACCAGAGAGTTGGTCAGGCAAACTCGGTGGGACCGATTTGCTCTTTCGGTGAGACCGAGTGGAACTCGGTGAGACCGAAAAGTTACAAAGGGGAAACACTGAGTTTACATTGCAATCTCGGTGGGACCGATTCGCTCTTTCGGTGGGACCGAAAAGTTACGAAAGGGAAACAGAGAGTTTGCAACCCCATCTCGGTGAGACCGAGATCCCTATCGGTAGGACCGAATTGCTAGGGTTTGGCAGTGGCTAATGACAAGTGAAACTCGGTGGCGCCGGATAGGAAGAATCGGTAGGACCGAGTTTGGCTTAGGGTTTAGGTCATATGTGGATATGGGAAAGTAGTTGAGGGTTTTGGAGCATATCACTAAGCACATGAAGCAAGAGGCTCATTAAGCAACACCTCATCCCTCCTTGATAGTATTGGCTTTTCCTAAAGACTCAATGTGATCTTGGATCACTAAAATATAAAATGAAGAGTCTTGAGCTTTTGAGCTTGAGCCAATCCTTTGTCCTTAGCATTTTGAGGGTTCCACTTTCACATCCATGCCATGCCAATCATTGAGCTTTCCTGAAATAATCATCTTGGAATAGCATTAGCTCAATGAGCTATATGTTGTTATGAATTACCAAAACCACCTAGGGATAGTTGCACTTTCAATCTCCCCCTTTTTGGTAATTGATGACAACATATAGATCAAAGCTTCGACAAATGATAATAAGCAAGAAATATATCGTCGCTTTGAGAAGTATGTGATAAGTAAGAGCTCCCCCTAAATTTGTGCATATTTAAAATTTGCTTTGGACTGCAAATGCACAAAGAGTTAGAGTCATGGGTTACTCTTCCATGTCACATACATCTTGGTGGAGCGCTCAAAATGATAAGAATGAAATACATGCACTCATCACCAAGAAAAGTGAATGATCAAACACATGATAGATAGCATAATAGCATTAAGCAAGCATTAAGTGTAGCTTATGATCAAACACATGATCATCAATGTCTCACAAATAATGACGTAGTATCTCAAGCACTCAAAAGCAAACAAAAGTTCGAAAAACCACCAAATAAAGCAAGAGAGAAAAGCAACACTCTCTCTCTCTCGAAGCCTATGATCTATACATCTTCTCCCCCTTTGGCAACAAGTTACCAAAAAGCTCCTAGAAAATGCATAGCACTAGATCGACGCTCAGGCTTGATCTTCAGGTGGTGGTGGAGTCCGGATCACTCCAAGGACGAAGGCTTCGGTAGATGCTGAAGGAGTCGCTGGAGTTGGAGCTGAAGTAGATGCTGGAGCTGGTGGAACTGAGGCTGTGGCTGGTGCTGAGGTGGTGGCTCTTGTGTCAGCAACTGGCACGGCAGATGACCTCGGGCCTCGTGGCACTCTGGCAAAGGCATGAGTGGTAGTCCTGCCTCTCCTCTCCTGCATGTCCTCCTGGAGCTGCTCCACTGCAGACTGAACTTCCGTTACCTTGACATCCAAGTCATAGAACTTCTGTTCCATGATTCTCTCTAGGCTCTGCTGATTCTGAGTGAGGGTGGCCAGACTTTGCTCAATCCTCAGCGTGGATGCAATCAAGTAACCGAGCTGCTCTTGTTTGGTCTTCAAGAAGTATTCAGATGCCTCCTCTTGAGTAGGCATCTTGGCAGCTTTCTCCTTCCTCGCCTTCTCCTTCTTTGCATATGCTTGTGCAGATGATGGCTCGTTCTCAGTCATCACAACTTCATTGTTCTCGAAATCTGGACGGATGGGCAGGTGTTCCTTGTCCAATAGATATATGCCCGTGCCCATCTTGGAGTTGATTGAGCTCCTGAATCTGAGGGGCATATCCGCAGCTCCTCTTCTGATCTTCTGCAGTCCTCTTGATTGTTTCCACTATGAGGCTCATCACCTTGAACTTCTGAGGCACATCAAACACATGTAGCAAGTTGATAGCATGGCCTCTGATCATCTTGTGATCTCCAGACTTGGGCAGTAAGGTGTGCCTTAGTATCCAATTGATCGTAGGTAGTCCTGACAGAAGGTAATGCACAGACCCAAATTTGAAGGTGTCAAGAGCTTCATTGGGAATTTCCTTGTACATATTTGACATGGAGTTATGGTCCATCTTCTTCTTGGCATAGATATCCAAGTCACCATCTTGCTCCTCTGGGGCATTGATCAACTTTGCCCATTCCTCAATAGTGGATTGGTACCTCGTACCCTCAGACATCCATGTGATCCTCCCATCTAGATAAAAGTGTGTCGTGGAGTAGAACTGCATGATAAGCTCCTCGTTCCACTTTGTGAGCTTCTGCCCAACAAAGTCAGCTACTCCACAAGCTATGAAGCTGTCTTGCACTCCAGGATAGTGCTCTTCGTTTTCCTTGATATATTCCCAGTCGACCCATCTCATATCACATACAATGGGCTTCTTATCTAGCAGCACAGTCTCATAAAAATCCTGCTTCTCCTTGGTGTGAAACATGTAGTCCACGGCAGTCCTTCTTCTTGAAGCATATGGGTCTGCTTCTCTCCACTTTCTCGGCCCTGAATCTCTCCTGAGCTTCATGTCCTCAGCCATAGGATGAGCATCGTCGTGGTCTGGGATCTTGGGCTTTAGCTTTCTTAGGACATTCTCTTCCTCTTCTTCAGCAACAGTCTCAGGCACTGGGGCCTTGTTCTTCTCAGCTGCAGGAATGCTCCTTGTATTTCTCTTAGGCTTTGGCTTTGGAGCTGACTTGGCCCTGGAAGCAGCTCCCCCTGATTTTATGGCATCTCCCATTAGCTTGGGTGCCTTGGGTGCTGGTGCAGCTACTTCTTCTTCTTCCTCTTCCATGATGGAAGCTTTGCCAAGCACTCTAGCCACAGTCTTCTTCACCCTTTCCTTTCTTTTCTTGCCCTCAGCTGCAACTGGCTCTTGGGGAGTGGGCTTCTCAGTTGAGGCTCTTGCCTTTGACATGGGCTGCCTGCCTGCTGGCCTTTTGATTTTCAGACCTGGCTTAGTGCCTTGAGCTGGCTCAACTCTCTTGGAAGTGGCCTCTTCCTCTGCCACATAGTCCTCATCTTCGGAATCTGAAGTCCTCTTTTTATTTTGTCTCGTGGCAGCCTTTGGCAAATTGCTAGGAGTGCTCCTGCTGCCTTCATCAGATGAACTGGAGGGACTAGTGCCCTCACTCATCACTACTTGCTGCTCTGACATGTTTTGGCTATCACTTTGATCAGACATGCTGCAAACTGACTGCTAACCCTGTGAATAGATTATAGATGAGATAAAAAAGATGAGCATCACAAAATGCAGAGATTTTTGCAAAAGAATGATCCAAAAACTTAGTTTTAGTTTCCCACTGAAATCATCTCGGATCTACCGATTTTCAAACTCGGTGATACCGAAGCAGTTTTGGAACCTAAACTAGTGAACTCGGTAGGACCGAGTCACAGTTCGGTGGCACCGAGACTGCTAGGGTTTCACTGAGTTCAAAATCGGTCACACCGATAAGTAATTCTCGGTCAGACCGAGTCTCACTTGTGCAATGGCATAAGCCACATCGGTGGGACCGAGTTTTTCAACTCGGTGGGTCCGAGATGGTTTCGGCGGAAACCTAAACCTAGAATTTTCGAATCAAACCTAATCTACGGGTGTTTTGACTGGATAGAAGTTTATCAAACGTGGCTAGAATCAATATGATCACAATGTGCTAGGAATCAGATTGAGGAATAGCACAAAGATTAAGTCCATACCCTAGTTCGGTGGGGACTTGCTACGGCGGCAACGGCGGGGCAGAATTCCCGTTGACGGCGACGGAGACCGGCAACTGGAGGCTGCTGGTGGCGAGAAGACGATCCGGAGACCACGAGGGCAGAGCAGGCTATCGCGCGGGCGAAGGGGTTCGGAGAAATTTCCAAATTTTGCCCGTGACTATATATAGCCCGACCCTGTCGGTGTGACCGAGTGGAACGACTCGGTGGCACCGAGATTCATAACTGCATGCAGTTACTGAAACTCGGTGTGACCGAAAGGTTCAAATCGGTTGCACCGAGATCGAAAACCTAGATCAACTTAATGATCTCGGTAGGACCGAAAGTGGAGTATCGGTCAGACCGAGAATCATAAAGAGGTTTTGGAAGTTTAAGTCTATGACGAATCGGGGACTCCGAGCGCTCCTCACACAGAGTGGTTCGAATCTGACTTGATCAAATTTTGTGATGCAGCATGAATAGAGTTTGAGACGAGAAAAGCATAGATAGCTAGAGGAGGTTCTTAGGCATTCTTGTCCATCCACTTGGCAAGAAGATAAAACCGAACAATCAAAACAACAAGTGGATGTCCTCGAATGAGTAAAATATGCAACCGGCATGCTCACACAATAAGATGGCAAATGAAATATGTGGCAAGGCATGCACAACCAATTCTAGCATCTATCAAGAAATTTGCGATGACTAGGTCATCTATATATGAGTATATTGACTTAGGAGTCAAATGAGAACACTTGATCATAGGTCATACTCATCGTTTAAGCTCAAGTGGGGTTACCACTTTTACATAAAGCATTGTTTTGTTCACATCTTTAGAGTTGCTTTAGCTCAAGTCTTAGAGTAAAGCTCCCCCTAGATGTGATATCCCCCCTAAGAGGGATGAACTAACCTTGGGTTTTGTCGATGATGACTTCATGTAGATGTTGAAGATGTGGATGCTCAATGTTGATGTAGATCACTTGGAGCTATCCATTTGAGTGAATTGCACTTTCAATACCTTGTCCCTTGTCTTAACAACAAGAGGGTTTATGACTCCTTGAACTAGTGCAAGATGTGGAAGTTGATTGCACTTGTTCTTGCCAAAATGATAAGAGTGAAGTATGTTGGCGGAGTCACCCTCAAGAACTCTCTAGTTCTTCTTCTTTTGGATCCACATCATCTTGATGGGAATCCTTGGAGTTGTAGTCGTACTTGATGAAGTGGAACTTGAAGTAGTCTTGCGAATCCACTTGACTAAGGTCTTAGGAGCTTCTTCAAATGCATCAATTTCCTCTTGAAGCTTGTCCTTGCCTTTTTGCTCGTAGTCTTGTGGTGGAAGATCATCTTGAGCTTGTGTCCCCTTGAAAGAAGCATAATTCTCTTGTTGAGGGACAAACTTTGTCTTGGGGTATTGGTCTTCTTCCCACTCAACTCCATTGGCATTGAACTTCCGTTCAAAACCAACACCTTGATTCTTCCGGTGCATTCCTTGCTTGCGCACAATTTCCTCGAATTGCTTACTCCCGACAAGGCTTTTGTACACTCCTTTCTCTATAATTCCCTTCAATAAGCTATTTTCTTGCTCAAGTGTAACTTGGATAAGAGAATCATTAGTGGAATCAAGAGAACTACTAGAAGCAACAATATTGGTTTTAACATGATCATTGTTACTGCTAGAGGAAGAATCTTTCTTGTTACTAGACTTGACTTGAGGCATGTAAGTAGATAAGAGTAAACGCTTGGCAATGTAAGAAGAACTTTTCTTGCGGAGATCATCATTGATTGCTTTCAAGAACTCATGCTCTTGCTCAAGATTGAGCTTCTCAAAGCGTAATTTCTCATGACCTCTTAAAAGTTCTCGATGATCTTCGAAGATGGTTTCATGAGCTAACTTAAGAGTGTTTAGTTCTTTAGTTAGGGCCTCAATCTTCTCCTTATCATTGTCATTCGTTTTATCTTGATTAGCATGTTTAATTGACATTTCATCATAGTATTCAACACTAGAGTTGTCACCAAGCAAATCATCACCTAACAAGTCATCTTCATCACTATTGAAATCAACATACTCGGGGTGTGTTACCTTAGAACCTTTGGCCATGAAGCATCTTCCAATTCCTTCATTTGGTGATTTAAATATGTCGTAGGAGTTGGTTGACACAAGTGCTAGACCGGCAACACCTTCATCTTGAGTATCTTCGGAGTCGGAGTGATAACTTCTCTCGGAGTGGCTATCGGAGTCGGAGCCGGATACCCATTCACCAACATGAGCTTGATGTCTTCGTCTTGTGTAGCTCCTTGATGATTTTTCCTTCCTTTCTGAATCCTTGCTTCTCCGTGAGTATCTTCGTTCATAACGATCATCTCTACTCCTTCTCTCTCTTGGTGGTGATCCTTTGCTTCTTCTTTTTGGAGAATCTTCTCTTCTCTTGTAGGGAGCCGTACACTCATTGGAATAGTGTCCGGGTCTTCCACAATTGTAGCAGTTTCGCTCTCGACTAGAAGATCTTTTGTCATTGTAGGACCTTGACTTGGAGCTTCTATCTTTGCTTCTACTCTTGTAGAACTTGTTGAAGTTCTTCACCATTAAGCTCAATTCTTCATTGAAGTCTTGTTTCTCACTTGATGATGTAGGGGCTTCACATGAGGCTTTATAGGCACCACTTGATTTGTTGTGAAGTTCCTCTTTATCCTTAAGTGACATCTCATGAGCAACAATTCTTCCAATCACCTCCGTTGGCTTGAGATCTTTGTAATTGGGCATCATTTGGATCAATGTGCACACGGTACCATATTTTCCATCCAAGGCTCTTAGAATCTTCTTGATGATGAATTTATCGGTCATCTCTTCACTTCCTAAGCCGGCAATCTCATTTGTGATGAGAGCAAGCCTAGAGTACATTTCAGCGACACCTTCACCATCCTTCATCTTGAACTTGTCAAGTTGGCTTTGAAGCACATCCAACTTGGATTCCTTGACGAAGTCGGTACCTTCGTGCATATCAATCAAAGTGTCCCAAATTTCCTTCGCATTCTCAAGGCGGCTGATTTTTTTGAATTCTTCGGGGCACAATCCGTTGAAGAGAATATCACAAGCTTGAGCATTGTATTGCAACACCTTCAAGTCATCTGCGGTAGCTTCACGGTTCGGTTCTCTCCCATCAAAGAAGTCACCTTGAAAACCAACACACACAATAGCCCAAACGGCGGGGTTATGTCCAAGAATATGCATTTTCATTTTATGCTTCCAACTAGCAAAATTAGTACCATCAAAGTAAGGACCTCTACGGTGATAATTTCCCTCGCTAGACGCCATACTCTCCTAGGTTGTGAAACCAAGGCTATGACCACCAAAAGCTATGGAGATCAAGCAAATGGAGACCAAAGCTCTGATACCACTTGTAGGATCGAAAGTATGTCTAGAGGGGGGTGATTAGACTACTTGACCAAATAAAAACTTAACCTTTTCCCAATTTTAGTTCTTGGCAGATTTTAGCTAATTTAGGACAAGTCAAGCAATCATCACACAATTCAAGAAAGCATGCAAAGAGTATATAGGCAGCGGAAAGTAAAGCATGCAACTTGCAAGAATGTAAAGGGAAGGGTTTGGAGAATTCAAACGCTATTGGAGACACGGATGTTTTTCCCGTGGTTCGGATAGGTGGTGCTATCCTACATCCACGTTGATGGAGACTTCAACCCACGAAGGGTAACGGTTGCGCGAGTCCACACAGGGCTCCACCCAAGGGTAACGGTTGCGTGAGTCCACACAGGGCTCCACCCACGAAGGGTCCACGAAGAAGCAACCACCCACAAAGGGTCCACGAAGAAGCAACCTTGTCTATCCCACCATGGCCATCGCCCACACAGGACTTGCCTCACTAGGCGGTAGATCTTCACGAAGTAGGCGATCTCCTTGCCCTTACAAACTCCTTGGTTCAACTCCACAATCTTGTCGGAGGCTCCCAAGTGACACCTAGCCAATCTAGGAGACACCACTCTCCAAGAAGTAACAAATGGTGGTAGGTAATGAACTCCTTGCTCTTGTGCTTCAAATGATAGTCTCCCCAACACTCAACTCTCTCTCATAGGATTTGGATTTGGTGGAAAGAAGATTTGAGTGGAAAGCAACTTGGGAAGGCTAGAGATCAAGATTCATATGGTAGGAATGGAATGTCTTGGTCTCAACACATGAGTAGGTGGTTCTCTCTCAGAACATATGAGTTGGAATGGTGTGTGTGTTCTGATGGCTCTCTCCTCGAATGAGAAGGAGGTGGAGGGGTATATATAGCCTCCACACAAAATCCAACCGTTACACAGTTTTCCAATCTCGGTGGGACCGAATCAATAAGCTCGGTCGGACCGAAAATGTAAACCTAGTGACCGTTAGTGATTTTCGGTGGGACTGACATGCAACTCGGTAGGACCGATATGGTTAGGGTTTGGGCATAACGTAATCTCGGTGAGACCGATTACACAAACTCGGTGAGACCGAATTTGGTAATTAGCTAACCAGAGAGTTGGTCAGGCAAACTCGGTGGGACCGATTTGCTCTTTCGGTGAGACCGAGTGGAACTCGGTGAGACCGAAAAGTTACAAAGGGGAAACACTGAGTTTACATTGCAATCTCGGTGGGACCGATTCGCTCTTTCGGTGGGACCGAAAAGTTACGAAAGGGAAACAGAGAGTTTGCAACCCCATCTCGGCGAGACCGAGATCCCTATCGGTAGGACCGAATTGCTAGGGTTTGGCAGTGGCTAATGACAAGTGAAACTCGGTGGCGCCGGATAGGAAGAATCGGTAGGACCGAGTTTGGCTTAGGGTTTAGGTCATATGTGGATATGGGAAAGTAGTTGAGGGTTTTGGAGCATATCACTAAGCACATGAAGCAAGAGGCTCATTAAGCAACACCTCATCCCTCCTTGATAGTATTGGCTTTTCCTAAAGACTCAATGTGATCTTGGATCACTAAAATATAAAATGAAGAGTCTTGAGCTTTTGAGCTTGAGCCAATCCTTTGTCCTTAGCATTTTGAGGGTTCCACTTTCACATCCATGCCATGCCAATCATTGAGCTTTCCTGAAATAATCATCTTGGAATAGCATTAGCTCAATGAGCTATATGTTGTTATGAATTACCAAAACCACCTAGGGATAGTTGCACTTTCAATCGTGCATAAGCTGGCCTGCCCAGAATTGCATGATAAGCACTCTAGAAATCCACAACTTCAAACATCAACTTTTGTTTGCGGTAATTTTTGGAATCACCGAAAACCACGTCGAGTGCAATCTGACCGAGGGATGCAGCCTTCTTGCCTGGAATGACACCATGGAAACTCATATGGCTTTCGCTGAGTCTGGACATCGGAATGCCCATTCCTTTCAACGTTTCTGCATACAGTATGTTCATGCCACTGCCACCGTCCATCAAGACCTTTGTCAGTCGAGTGCCTTCGACCACCGGGTCGACCACCAGTGCTTGCCTCCCAGGGGTGGCGATGTGCGCTGGATGATCAGACTGATCGACTGTAATGGCAGTCTGCAACCCCTTCAAGTAACTGGGTGTCGTCGGAGCGACCATGTTCACTTCCCTGTTGATGACTTTCAATCAAATTTTGCTCTCAACGTCAGCAAAAATCATCAGAGTGGAATTCACGTGGGGATAACCATCATCATCCTCTTCCTCATCCTCAGCCTTGTCTGCCTCCTTCTCTTTTTCCTTGGGCTGTTTCTCTCGGAACTGCTGGATTAGGAGCCGACACTGCCGAGTGGTGTGCTTCGGGTAAATGAAATTACCTTCTTCAAACTTTTTGGTGTGGATATGGCACGGCAGACCCAACACGTCATTTCCATCTTGATCTTTTACTTTCTTGGGGTTCCACGGCCCTTTGGGCTTCCCCTTGAACTTTCCTTGAACCACAGCCAAGGCTTCACCCGGAGCAGCTGGCTCGGCCTTGTGCTTCTGTTTCTGACCGGAGTTTCCTCCTCCGGCTTCATGGGCGACTGCTTTGTGCTTGCCACTCCGGAGCCGCTCTTCTTCTTCACCATTGGCATACTTGGTGGCAATTCCATCATCCGAGCCAGAGTCATATTTCCTGTCCGGCCGAATTTCATATTCAACTCTCGATACCTGACGCCTTCCTTAAAGGCACAAATTTCCTGATGATCTGACACATCTTCTACTGTGTGGTGCAGGGTGACCCATCTCTGGATATAATCCCTCAAAGTTTCATTCGGTTTCTGAACACAACACTGCAACTCTGTCAAACCTGTCGGTCGTTTGCACGTGCCCTCGAATGTTCTGACAAACACTTGGGCAAGATCTTCCCAAGTATAGATGCTGCCAGGTGCTAACTGATTCAGCCACGCTCTAGCCGAGCCCTCTAACATCAGAGGAAGGTGTTTCATGGCCACTTCATCATTGCCGCCACCAATCTGGACAGCCACTTGGTAGTCTTCAAGCCAAGTGTCAGGCTTGGACTCCCCGGTGAACTTACTAACTCCAGACGCCAACCTGAAGTTAGGGGGAATCACCGCAGCTCTGATAGCTCTATTGAAGCACTCTGGACCAGAGACATGCACCCTGTTGCTGGTTTGTGGACCTCCATCATGGCCCTCCCGGTGAGCTCTGTTTCTGTCGACCAAGCCCTGCACGAGAATAGATCTCGCATCAAAGCCTGGCTCCCTGGGGTCGATTGGAATACCTCGCCCAACACTGTGAGGGCGTCTGTCTTCATGCTGCCGAGGCACGTACGACCCGCTCCTCGGGGGAGGCGTGGGCACTCGACGACGATCATCACGATCGACTCGGCGATCATACTGCTCTCGGTTTTTGTACTGATCTCATCGATCTCCACGTCCCTCACGCCTCAGAGGCGTTCTTGGGCTATGGGCCGACTGAACTGTGTCTGCCATCACAGATCTGCTATGGATCCTATCCCGCAACTGAGATACAACCGTATTCTGCTCTCCCGCCGCCCGGAGCAAGGCTCGGATCTGCACCAGACCTCGACCAGCTTCTGACTGGGAGGGTTGGATCGACTCCTTTATCCGGGCAGCAGCAGCTAGATTCTGGATCGGGGTTCGGTATACCTGAGTTGGAGTTGGAAAAAGTTGGCGTCGACTGGACTCAGGAGCACGTTGTCGAGCGTGATCGTCGAGTGCGCGCTGGAGGTTCTCCAGTCTTGTGCGCTCAGCCAGATTGGCCAAGCGTGCCTACTCCAAGGCCTGGGCCTCGGGGGTTTCTCCAACTATAGGAGTGTGCAGGGCATCCATGTTCCGGCGACGAAGTTCTTCCCTCTGCTGCGAGGAGAGAGGTTCGGGGCGGTACTCCTCGTGAACGCACGACGGATCGCCATTCCTGTCACCTCCGTCTTCACGATTGAAGCCAGGAGGACTGCGTGGTCCATTGACCATCAGGACTTCCGCCGCCGAGTCACTGTTGCCGCACTCGGATGCGGTCTCTACGGAGCTAGTCGACAGATCGAACAAGCCGTAGAGAGATTCGTCGGGCTCGATCGCCGCGACTTGAGGGGTGGCCCATTGGCGGGCCACCGCATGCTTCACCCACCGCTGAAGCCTCGACCGGCCGGTGCGCTTGCTCCGGCGGGTCGCAGGGAGGGGGAAAGCTGCTGGAGTCGACTGGTACTGGGTCGACGGTTGCCGCAGGAGGACGCCACGGACGCACGCGCGAAAGTGCACCGCCCCGCGGGCGGGGAGCGCGTCGGCGTCGAGTGGTGCCTCCTGGAGCCAAGCGGAGTCGTCGGCGACAAACACGAGCGCGCCGAGAGGGATCTCGCGGCCCTCAGCCAAACCTCCGCCTGGAACCATGATGAAGGGGATCGGAAAAATTGCAACTTCTCCAATAAGTCGCTAAGACACCTGCCCCACGGTGGGCGCCAACTGTCGTGGATCTAAGACTGACAGTAGAATGGGGGTAAGTATGAGGTTGCAAGATCCTAGCTATGGAGTAGTTGTACACACGAGTTTTACGAGTTCAGGCCCTTCTCAGAGGAAGTAACAGCCCTACGTCTCGGTGCCCTGAGGTGGTCGACTGGATTATATGTGTGTGTGTAAGTTTACAAAAGTGCGAACCCCTGTCCCAGAGGAGGGGGTGGCTTATATAGAGTGCGCCAGGACCCCAGCTCCCCTCCGTTACATAGGGTTCAATGTTCATAAAGGAGGGGCGTTACTGGTAACGTCTGTAGTAAAGTGTTATAAATGTCCATAAAGCTATGGCTTAAGTATTGACCGTTGCAGAGTGGGGAGTTTCTCATCTTCAAGGTGGTCGAGTGTCTTCAAGGTGGTCGAGTGAGCACATCTTCATGGTCGAGTGAACGATGGTTTCTCTTCGACTGCTTCTGATTCTTTGTAGAGATGTCCTTGGGGAGGGTATGTCGGACAGGTCCATGACCCTACCCTAGGTACATAGCTTCATCAGGTAGGGCGCACCCTCCACCCACGTGGACGCCTCATGTCCTTCCCGGACTACTTATTTTCCTAATATTCCAAAACAGAGAAAAATTGCTAGTAGAACTGTTTTGGAGTCGGTTTACTTACCGTACCACGTACCTATCCCTTTCCAGAGTCTGAAACGTTCTGGAAAGTGTCCCTTATGTATTCCTCCGAGGTTACGGTTTCAATAACATTAGTTTCAACATTTATGGGATTACCTGAGATATAACGTTTGATTCTTTGACCGTTCACCACCTTCGGATTTGTGCCTTCGAAGTTGTTGATTTTTATGGCACCGGAATGGTAGACCTCCTCTATGACGTAAGGACCTTCCCGTTTGGAGAGGAGTTTTCCTGCAAAAAATCTTAAACGAGAGTTGTATAACAATACATAATCACCTACATTAAACTCACGTTTTTGTATCCTTTTATCATGCCATCTTTTAACTTTTTCTTTAAACAGTTTGGCATTCTCGTAGGCCTGGGTTCTCCATTCATCAAGTGAGCTAATGTCAAAAAGCCTCTTCTCACCGGCAAGTTTGAAGTCATAGTTGAGCTCTTTAATAGCCCAATATGCCTTATGTTCTAATTCAAGAGGTAAGTGACATGCTTTACCATAAACCATTTTATATGGAGACATACCCATAGGATTTTTATATGCAGTTCTATAAGACCATAATGCATCATCAGGTTTCTTGGACCAATTCTTTCTAGATCTATTAACAGTCTTTTGCAAAATTAATTTAAGCTCTCTATTGCTAAGTTCTACTTGACCATTAGACTGTGGATGATATGGAGATGCAATTCTATGATTAACATCATAGTTAGCAAGCATTTTACGAAAAGCACCATGAATAAAATGTGAACCACCATCAGTCATTAGATATCTAGGGACTCCAAACCTCGGAAAAATAACTTGTTTAAGCATCTTAATAGAGGTGTTATGATCAGCACTACTAGTTGGAATAGCTTCCACCCACTTAGTAACGTAATCAACAGCAACTAAAATATATGTATACCCATTAGAGGAAGGAAAAGGTCCCATATAATCAAATCCCCAAACATCAAATGGTTCAATAACAAGTGAATAATTCATAGGCATTTCTTGACGTCTACTAATATTACCAATTCTTTGACATTCATCACAAGACAAGACAAACTTATGGGCATCCTTGAAGAGAGTAGGCCAATAAAAACCAGATTCCAATACCTTATGTGCAGTTCTATCTCCAGCATGGTGTCCTCCATAAGCCTCGGAGTGACACTTGCGTAGGATCTGTTCTTGTTCATGCTCAGGTACACAACGTCTAATAACACCATCTACTCCTTTATAAAGATGTGGGTCATCCCAGAAGTAATGCCATAAATCATAGAAGAACATTTTCTTTTGCTGGTATGTGAAACTCGGTGGTATAAATTTAGCAACAATGTAATTAGCATAATCAGCATACCATGGAGTAGTACGAGAAGCAGTATCACAGCTAATTGTTCATCAGGAAAGCTATCATCAATAGGTAGTGGGTCATCAAGAACATTCTCTAACCTAGACAAGTTATCTGCAACGGGGTTCTCAGCTCCCTTTCTATCAATAATATGAAAATCAAATTCTTGTAGCAAGAGAACCCATCTAATAAGTCTAGGTTTAGCATCTTTCTTTTCCATAAGATATTTAATAGCAGCATGATCAATGTGAATAGTTACTTTAGAATCAACAATATAAGGTCTGAACTTATCACAAGCAAATACAACTGCTAAAAATTCCTTTTCAGTAGTAGCATAATTTCTTTGAGCACTATCTAGAGTTTTACTAGCATATTGAATAACATTTAATTTCTTATCAACTCTTTGTCCTAGAACAGCCCCTACAGCATAATCACTAGCATCACACATAATTTCAAATGGTAAATTCCAATCAGGAGGCTGAACAATAGGTGCAGAAATCAAAGCTTTCTTAAGTATTTCAAATGCTTCTACACAATCATCATCAAAGAAAAAAGGAACATCTTTTTGTAAGAGATTAGTCAGAGGCCTAGAAATTTTAGAGAAGTCCTTGATGAACCTCCTATAAAAACCGGCATGACCAAGGAAAATTCTTATACCTTTAATGTCCTTAGGACATGACATCTTTTCAATACCATCAACTTTAGCTTTATCAACTTCAATACCTCTTTCAGAAATTTTATGCCCCAAGACAATACCTTCATTAAGCATAAAGTGGCACTTCTCCCAATTCAAGACAAGATTAGTTTCTTCACATATCTGCAAAACTCGATCAAGGTTGCTTAAGCAATCATCAAAAGAAGTCCCATAAATGGTGAAATCATCCATGAATACCTCAACAATCTTTTCACGAAAGTCAGAGAATATAGCAGTCATACATCTTTGAAAAGTAGCAGGTGCATTACACAAACCAAAAGGCATACGTCTATAAGCAAAGGTACCGAAAGGGCAAATAAAAGTTGTCTTTTCTTGATCCTCTTTTGACACAGTTATTTGAGAGAAACCAGAATAACCATCTGGAAAGCAAAAATGTGTATGTTTGGATAATCTTTCTAGCATTTGATCAATAAAAGGTAAAGGGTAATGATCCTTTTTAGTAGCTTTATTTAATTCACAGAAATCCATTACCATTCTATAACCTGTAACAATTCTTTGTGGGATCAATTCATCTTTATCATTAGGAACAACAGTAATACCTCCCTTCTTAGGGACACAATGGACAGGACTTACCCACTGACTATCAGCAATGGGATAAATTATACCTGCCTCCAGAAGCTTTAGTATTTCTTTTCTTACCACTTCTTTCATCTTAGGATTTAACCGTCATTGGTGATCAACAACCGGTTTAGCATCCTTCTCCAGCTTTATTTTGTGCTGGCATAGAGTGGGACTAATGCCCTTAAGATCATCAAGAGTATATCCAATAGCAGCACGATGCCTCTTCAGAGTTTTCAATAATTTCTTTTCTTCTTGCTTTGAAAGGTTAGCAGTAATAATAACAGGATGTATCTCTTTCTCATCAAGATAAGCATATTTAAGAGTATCTGGTAAAGGCTAAAGCTCAAACACGGGATCACCCTTGGGTGGAGGAGGATCCCCTAGCGTTTCAACAGGCAAGTTGTGTTTCAAAATAGGTCCCTCTTTAAAGAATACTTCATCTATTTCCCTCCTTTCATTCATAAACATATCATTTTCATGGTCTAGAAAATATTGTTCTAAAGGATCAGTAGGAGGCATGGCAATAGAAGCAAGACCAATAATTTCACCTTTACTAGGAAATTCTTTATCCTGGGGTTGTCTATGAAATTTAGCAAAATTAAACTCACAAGACATATCCCCTAAATGAACAGAAACAATATCCTTATTGCAGTCTATCTTAGCATTAACAGTATTTGTAAGTGCATCTAGTGCCACCCCTAGTTGGTTTTGGAGTATTGACGACAAACCTAGTTGAGGGACTAATGTGTTTGTGAGAATTGTAGGATAACACAGGTAGAAGTCCCTCATTGTTTCGGTTTTCCTACCAGAGATGACCCCTAAAAATGTATGAAGACATTGATGTCAAAGGTGGTATGTGAAGATACTCACATTGAAGACTATGACAAGAGAAGACATCGCATGAAGCCTATGGAGCTCGAAGACTTAGATCTTTTGTAGTTCTGTTTCTTCTTTGTTGAGTCATAGGAACCACCGTACTGTTAAGTGGGGTCCAAGTGAACCAGTCAGAATGACTGAAGTGATGCTTAACCAAAACCTATGTCTTCGAGTGAAGACTATGAGAGCGAAACTTGTCCAGAGTCGGACAAGTCAGCTTTGCTTGTAGCCCAAGTAAAGCCGCCGCGTGAGTTTGAAATCTGACCGTTGGAACACGTGTCAGTTCCTTAGTGACCCAGGGTCATTTCAGACAAATCAGGTCGGGTTGCCTAGTGGCTATAAATAGCCCACCCCCTACAACCATAAACGGTTGGCTGCTTAGAGTTAGAGTACGGCTTTTGTCGTTTGAGAGCAACCCACCTCGAAGCCTTTGAGAGAGAATTCCTTGCGAGGATAAAGCCCTAACCACCCAGAGCCTAAGAGTGTTAGGCATCACTTAAGTCTTCTTGTCTGTGTGATCTGAAGACTTATTACACTTGAGGACTGTGAATCCTCCAGCCGGTTAGGCGTCGCGTTCTGAGCATCCAAGAGACATTGTGGATTGCCGGTGAACGAAGTCTATGAAGGTTTGGGAGTCTACCTTGAAGACTTACCTGAGTGATTGGGCGAGGTCTGTGTGACCTTAGCTCAAGGGGAATACGGTGAGGACTGGGTGTCCTGAGCTGCGTGTTCAGGACTGGGTGTCCGGGACTGGGTGTCCGGGACTGTGTGTCCTCAGGTTTAAATACCTAGCCGCCCTAACCAGACGTACAGTTGTCACAGCAACTGGAACTGGTCCAACAAATCATTGTCTTCAACGAGTCACTGGTTTCATCCTTCCCTTCCCTTACTTACTGTTGGTCCTTGTGAAGTCATTGTATGATTGCACTATCTTTTGTCTTCACTGAGTGACTGCGTGTTCTGTTTGGCTTCATAATATCTTCCTACCTGATCCTTACTACATTGCTGCTATTAGTCATTGTGCTTTCACTCCATTGAATACTTGACTATGGCTTGCTTAGTGTAGTCTACCTTCCGCTGCATGGTAATAGGTTTATTTCTATCGGTTGTCTTCATAACTTCCATGTTTTGAAGACTTTCATAAAAATCGCCTATTCACCCACCCTCTAGCCGATATAACGCACTTTCAATTGGTATCAGAGCAAGGTACTCCCTTGTTCTGTGTGATTCGGTTTAACCACCTGGAATTTTAGCTATGTCGACTGCAGGGATAATCAAAGTCTCCGCTGCGTGCCCCGTCTTCGATGGAACTGAATATCCCTACTGGAAGAATAAGATGTGCATGCATCTTGAAGCCATTGACGTCGACCTATGGTATGTCGTCAAGAACGGCATTCCCAAGGCTGGAGACGGTGTCACTGCTGCTGACGTCAAGAAGTTCGTTCAACTGGACTCTACTGCCAAGAATATCATCTGTGGTCATCTGACCAAAGGACAGTATGGCCGCGTGAGTGCTTTGGAAACAACTATGCTAGTCTGGGACTGGCTCTCCAAGGTCAACGAAGGCGTCTCAACCCAGAGAGATCAGAGAATCAGTGTCCTTCGCAACCTCTTCAACCGCTTCAAGAGAAATGACAATGAGAATGTCCAGCTCACGTTTGATCAACTCACTGACATCACGAATGAGCTTCAAGCCCTTGGCGCTACTGAGATCACCAAGCATGAAGTCGTCAAGACACTACTGGGATCACTTGATAGTTCGTTTGACACCCTAGCCCTGATGATTCAAGAACGTCCTGATTTCAAGACACTCGATCCGTCTGACATACTTGAGAGGCTCAACACACATGAGTTTCAGCTTTCTGAGAAAAGAGATATCTACGGTCCAAACTATGGGCGAACTCGTGCCTTGAAGGCAAAAGCTGTCTCCTCATCTGAAGAAGAATCTGACAGCAGTTCTGATGATCCTGAAGACATTGGAAGGGAACTTGCTATGCTTGTGAAGAAGTTCCAAAAATTCACCAAGAAGAAAGGTTTCAGAAAGTCTTCCCGGTCAAGCTCAAGGAATGATGAAGCTTCTGCTCATGACTACAAGAAGAAAACATGTCACAAGTGCAAGAAACCTGGCCACTTCATCTCTGAGTGTCCGCAGTGGGACAATGAGAACAAAAAAGAAGAAGAAGAGCAAGGAATATGACTCTGACGACAAGAAGAAGAAGAAATACTCAAAGTCTTCTTCCAAGTCTTCCTCAAAGTCTTCATCACACAAGAAGAGCTCATCTGGCAAGGCACGTGCGTTTGTTGGCAAGGAAATGGATTCAGAGGAGGAGTCCGCTTCTGAGGAGGCAGAGGTGGAGTCTGAGGAGGAGTCCGATTCTGGCGTCGCAAGTCTGGCTATAGCATACGGTGCCAAGTCCATCTTCAACACTGAAGACAATGACTTCATCACCGACACCGATGCAAATGACAAGGACTACTCCGCTCCTACCTACTGCTTCATGACACGCGGTGCCAAGGTAAACACACGCACTACTCACTATCAAACATCTAGTGACGATGACTCTGATTGTGGTTCAAAACCCAGCTACAAAACACTTGCTAAAATTGCAACTGAACAACAGAAAGCCATGGAACATATTCAAAAACTGTTAGACAAAAGCAATGATCTGTTAGGCGCTGAAATGACTCGTTCTGAGTCCTTAATTGAAGACATAAAAAATCTTCACGTTAAGTATGAGGAACTTGAAAGTCGTCATGAAACGCTCTCAACAACTCATGAAAAGCTTTCCTATGATTATCTTGAAAGGAAGCAAGATCTTGAGAAATTGAGAGCAGCTCATGAAGATCTTCAAAAGGAAAATGAGTCACTTCGTGCCAAACAGATCAGTTCCGCTCAGGAAGGATTTGAACCACCATGTCTTAAATGCATTGAGCGTGATAATACTACTTCTGTTGCTGAATGTTCTACTGCTGCTACTGTTGCAACATCTTCAACTATTGATGTAGAAACTAACCCCTCTGCTGAGGATACCACTGCTATTGCTGATGAAAATGCTAGGTTGAAGACATTGCTTGAAACAGGGATGTACAAAAGTCTTAAAGGGCATCAGACACTATGTGATGTCCTCAAAAAGCAGATCTTGAACCAAAACTCGAGGAAAGAGGGTGTTGGGTTCGTAAGGAAAATGAATGCTGATGGCTCTTACTGGAAACCTGAGCAGTACCCCAAAACCACATGGGTTGCTGCAAAGGAATCTTCAGCAGATCCATCCACTCTATCTGGCTTCACTTGTGCAAACCCTATTGTCATTGATGAATCCTTTGATGTAAACTATAAACTGTTTAAGAATCACAATGGTGAAGTGTTTGCCAGGTACATTGGTACTAACTGCAGGAATGGACCGCCTATGAAGAAGATCTGGGTTCCAAAAAAGTGTCTGGAGAATCTTCCTGTGAATGTCATCATGACACCACACGTGAAGAAGACAAACCCCAGACCACAGGCTTCATACGGTCCAAAGGCTTCATACAGACAGAGGACTCACCTGAGTCGCACTAACGCAAATGTTTTGCAGGGAAACCATACTCAGGCCTATGAATATGAGCGCGGTTCATCAAACCGACATATTCATAAGACCAAGAACTATTCTACTTATTCTTATGAGTACTATTGTCCGCCTGCAAGACTGTTTGCTAAGGCTCCAAAGCTAAAGTTCTCAGATGCTGCACTTAGACTTATTGCTTCTAAGCCACCCTTGAAGATGTGGGTGGCTAAGAAAGCTTAAATCTCTTTTGCGGTGAAAGGTCTCCAGCAGAAAACCAAAATCGTCTAACGCTATTGCTGGGGACCTTAAACATCTTGTAGGGCGCAAGATCAAATGCCCGAATGGTCTTACTATGTACTTCGTTCCTGAATTGCTTGATACTCTCCCTATTAGTCCTAATCTGGATCTAAGCTTTCACAACCCACTAGTTCGTCAAATGTTTTTGCTTCACAATTCTCTTCGTGAAGCCTATCCCCCTAACTGCACTGTAGGGTACGACACCAGCGTCTTCAGAATGAATTATTGATAGTGGGTGTACCAATCACATGACTGGCAAAAGAAGCCTTCTTATGGACTCAACCTTACGTCCATCCGACAAGAGTCACATCACATTTGCTGACACTGGTAAAAGTAAGGTACTGGGTCTAGGTAGAGTTGCAATCTCAAAGGATCAACACATGGATAAAGTCATGCTTGTTGAATCCCTTGGCTTCAACTTAATGTCTGTCTCAATGCTTTGCGATTTGAACATGATCGTAATGTTTGGAAAATGTCGCTGCCTTGTTCTAATGGAATCTGAGAAGTCTCTAGTGTTTGAAGGGTATCGGAAAGATGATTTGTACGTGGTAGATTTCTCAGCAGGACCATAGCTTTCCGTATGTCTTCTAGCAAAAGCTTCAGAATGCTGGCTCTGGCATCGGAGGCTAGGGCATGCTGGCATGAGGAACCTCCACACCCTTGCAAAGAAGAAGCATGTCATAGGCATCGAGGGCGTCAAGTTCAAGAAAGATCACTTATGCGGTGCCTATGAAGCAGGAAAGATGACGAGGGCCAAACATCCCTCGAAGACAATCATGACGACCACTCGACCCTTCGAACTGCTTCACATGGATCTTTTCGGTCCCACTCATTACTCAACTCTTACTACTACTGCTTGTCTCTATGGCTTTGTCATTGTTGATGATTATTCTAGATATACTTGGGTGCACATAATCCTCTACAAGACTGAAGTGCAGGATGTCTTCAGACGCTTCGCCAATCGAGCAATGAACAACTATGGCGCCAAGATAAAGCACATCAGAAGTGACAATGGCACTGAATTCAAGAACACTGGCCTTGATACATATCTTGATACTTTGGGCATCACACATGAATTCTCAGCTCCGTACACGCCACAGCAGAATGGCGTCGTCGAACACAAGAACAGAACACTCATTGAGATGGCCCGAACAATGCTAGATGAATACAAGACTCTAAGAAAATTCTGGCCTGAAGCCATTGATACTGCATGCCATACAATCAATCGTGTTTATCTTCACAAGCTTCTGAACAAGACATCTTATGAGCTCCTTACTGGCAAGAAGCCAAATGTCAGTTACTTTAGAGTATTTGGCGCCAGGTGCTGGATCAAGGATCCACATCACACTTCAAAATTTGCACCAAAAGCACATGAGGGTTTTATGCTTGGATATGGAAAGGATTCGCACTCCTACAGAGTCTTCAATCTCTTTTATTATAAAGTGGTTGAAACAGTGGATGTGCGATTTGATGAGACTAACGGTTCACAAAGAGAACACCTGCCAAATGTGCTAGATGAAGTTCCATCCAGCGAATCAATCAAGCTAATGGGAACTGGAGAAATCATACCCTCTGAAGCTCAACCTGAAGAGGAACTTATCATCTCCGCACCTGATCAACCTGAAGACAATGCTCAACCTGAAGACAATCCCTCTAACAACGACAATGATCAGCAAGAGCAAAATCTTCGCCCTGTACATCCTCGTGTTGCCAATGAAGTGCAGATTGAGAGAATAATTGATAGCATCAATGCACCCGGTCTGCTCACTCGTTCAAGGGCAACTCAGCTAGCAAATTTCTATGGGCACTTCGCATTCGTCTCAATAACAGAACCCAAGAAAGTTGAAGAAGCCTTCATGGAATCTGAATGGATTCAAGCTATGCAAGAAGAGCTTCAAAAGTTTGAGCTGAATAATGTATGGGAACTGGTTAAGCGTCCTGATCCTTGGAAGCACAACATAATAGGCACCAAATGGATATACCGCAACAAGCAAGATGAGCATGGTCAAGTTGTCAGAAACAAAGCTCGTCTCGTTGCTCAAGGATATACTCAAGTGGAAGGCATTGACTTCGATGAAACATTTGCTCCTGTGGCTAGACTGGAAGCCATACGCATACTACTAGCCTATGCAAATCATCATAACATACTTCTATATCAAATGGATGTGAAGAGCGCCTTTCTCAATGGCAAGATTGAAGAAGAAGTGTATGTTGCACAACCGCTTGGCTTTGAAGATCCAAAACATCCTGACATGGTATACAAGCTCAACAAGGCACTGTATGGCCTCAAACAAGCCCCTCGGGCTTGGTATGACACACTCAAATACTTCCTGAAGAGCAAAGGCTTCATACCTGGTTCCCTCGACCCCACTCTCTTCACGAAGACATATGATGGTGAACTGTTCATGTGCCAAATATATGTGGATGACATCATCTTCGGCTGCACCAATCAGAAGTACAGTGAAGAGTTTGGATATATGATGCAAGAGCAATATCAGATGTCCATGATGGGAGAGCTGAAGTTCTTCCTCGGTCTTCAAATACGACAGCAACGCAATGGAGTCTTCATATCTCAAGAGAAGTATCTCAAAGATTGCCTGAAGAAGTTCGGTATGCAAGACTGCAAAGGCTTCACGACGCCAATGCCAGCCAAACATCATCTGGGTCCCGACGACAATGGTAAAGAGTTCGATCAAAAGGTATACCACTCCATGATTGGTTCTTTACTTTATCTATGTGCATCTAGGCCAGATATTATGCTTAGTGTTTGCATGTGTGCTCGATTCCAAGCGGCACCAAAGGAGTCGCATCACTTAGCTGTGGAGCGAATTCTTTGATATTTGGCTCACACCCCAACTCTAGGATTATGGTATCCAAAGGGCTCAGAGTTTGATCTGGTTGGATTCTCGGATGCTGATTATGCTGGAGACAAGGTTGATCGCAAGTCTACATCAGGCACATGTTATTTTTCTATGACGATCACTTGTATGTTGGTCTTTAAAGAAGCAGAACTGTGTATCTCTCTCCAATGCTGAATCTGAATACATTGCTGCTGGATCTTGCTGCGCTCAGCTTCTGTGGATGAAGCAAACACTCAAGGACTATGGCATTCATCTGAAGCAAGTGCCACTCTACTACGACAATGAAAGCGCCATCAAGATTGCCAACAACCCAGTTCAGCACTCGAAGACAAAGCACATTGAAATTCGTCATCACTTTCTCAGAGATCATGTTGTGAAGGAAGACATTGATATCATACACGTCAACACTGAAGAGCAACTGGCAAATATCTTCACCAAGCCCTTGGATGAGAAGAGATTTTGCAAGTTACGGTGTGAGATAAATATCTTGGAATCCTCAAATGTCCTGTGATCAGGCACACATCCTAACACTTATGCATATTGATGACTTAGATGTGCAACACACGAAGTAAAGTATATCTTCAATCAATGAAGACATACATTCTTTGTGTGAATACATTAATGTGGAATTTGACTTCGGAGCGCCACGATAATTGTGCGCCGTGTCTGGGTCTAATACTTCCTATACGGTGGGTAACGCCACCACCAAAGGTTCTGTTCGAAGTGTTTCACTCATGGCGTTACATTTTCTATGTCTTCACATTTGGTTTGGCTTAAATCTCAACATGTCTTCATGTTTATCTTCACTATGTTGAATATATATATATATACTAGTGTTCTGTCCTCTACAGCATTCACTTATAGCTATGTCTTCTTGTTGAATCTTTTGAACTAAGTGAATGTGATCGAACCCTAACCTCTCTATGCTTTCTATCTCAAACTCTATCTCTCCAAGTCATATGCATTCTATTGAAACTGTCGAATGTCTTCTCTGCGTGTCAGCAGAAGATACAGAGACAAACATTAAGTCTGTTTTCAATGCTCATTCCTTCACCTGAAACCTAGAGAAGTGGGAATGACCACCCGGCAATCAAGGCGTGTGTGGGACGTGGAACAACCCCCGATATGCTGCATGATGGCCACGTGTTCCTCAGATGTGAATCGCCAGGGGCACCTGTGTAATAACGCAGTGCCGCCCCTGTACCTATAAATACACACCTCACTGCAGTCATTATCTCTTCTTCCACTCTCGCACGAACCCTAGCGCCACCGCTAGCCCTCGACGACGCCGGCGACGAAGTGCTTCGCTGCCGCAACCTCTCCGACGCCGTCTTCACGCCGACCACAGACATCGTCTTCTCCGCCGTCGCCGTAGGTGTCCTCCGTCGCCAAGTTAGGGCACGGACGATCGAACTGCTCGGCCTCCTCTTCCACTCCGTCTAGCAGTTCTTCGTGTGGTAAATAAAACTTCCTTTTTACAGCCCCCTTGATCCTATAGCTTCATCACTTTCTACCACAAGCAGTTTCTGTTCACACAAGTTGGATCTCTTACATACTGCATCTCATAATATGCCTAGTATATTCACTTGTATTTCACAAAGTAGTTAGATTCCTCACTTGTACTGATCCATGGATTCGTACAAATCTGGAACTAACTCCTTATCTATGAGTGAATGTCTTCGCACGATGAGGTCAATGTCTTCTAAACTGATTTATCTTCAAAATCTTCTGAGAATGCATATGACCTCTTCCCCTTCCCTCGCACCTTAATGCTGTCACAGGTACATGTCCGTGGGAGAATCCCTTGGTTCTCATAGTCTGCATTCATTTGCAGAATACTTACAGCATCACATAAATTCTCCCGAAGTCAGTTCCTGTTTGTCCAGCAAGCGAAAACCTTTGAAGCCTTTGAACGTATTGAAGCCTTTCAGTTTAAAGTTCATGGCTTCAGAGAAATCAGCAAGGAAGGGTGGCAGAAAGCGTCGAGGAGAAACATCAAGAGATCTGCCCGATGACCTCTCAGAGCTGTACAAGACAGATCCTGAAGAGGATTACAATCAGCGCAAGACACGAATCCAATGGATTCGACGCTATTGGGCAGAACATTGGTTCAAGTACAGATTTGTGACAAAGGAATATGCTGAAAAGAATGCCATCAAGCGACCATGGGGAGACATCCTCTACAAAAATCTTCAACCCAGGACCAGAGATGAAGCCATTGAACAAGGCTTCTATCCCTGCATGGTCCGTGGACCACAGCCTGCGGATGCTGACCCATCGTCACTGCTATGGTGTCGTGACGACAATCTGTTTAAGCGCAACTTCCAGTTTGCCCAAAACTCAGCGAAGCAGAATAAGAAGTCTTTGGGATTAGACTTCAACCCTGGTCCCTCTGCTCCCCGTGCCGATGGAACTCGCGAAGCTGAACCCAATCTTCTTGGGCCCTTCTACAACCTTGAAGGTCTCATCACCCATATAGTGGTTCAAGGGACTGCCGTGAATGAGCCTGCAGATGACGCTGAATCAGATGAAGCGCCTGCAGCACCGAAGCCAAAGAAACTGAAGCAGGCAAAAGCTTCCAAGCCTGCCTCTGCACCAAAAATCTCACGAGCGAAGCCATTGGCAACTGCACCTCCTGAAGACAGTGTGCAGTCTGAAGATTTGTCACGCATCTCCAAGCCCCAGAAGGTCAAGATGCCTCTGCCACACACCGGCCAAGAGCTGACAGCTGCTGCCATTCTGTGCAACGATGCCATTGATCTATCCAGTGATGAAGATCTTGCAGATGACGCTCTTGAGCAACTCATCAAGAGCAAAGAAGAAGCAGAAATCTTCAATGATCTGCCTCTCTTTGACGTGACAATCATCCACAACTTCATTGATGAGTGGTTTGACACGCCCAACATCAGCTTTGAAGATTTGCAACTACCCATTGGCCTCAGTGTCGCCTTCCATGGCGCTATCGCTTCAGAGCTAGCTCTCGCTCAGCGAATCATCGAACTGAAGCAAAAGATTGACTATGAAAAGGCTCAGTTCAAGAAGCATATGGCCAAGCTCAGTGTGCAAGAGGTCAAGAACTTCAAGATCATGCTGCACGAGTTTAAAGAAGCCTTTCTCAAGAAACGTGCAGAAGCTCAGGGTTCTAGGGAGCGCATGAAGAGCCTGGCTGACAAGTGTGTGCAAGGCTACAACAAGACTGAGAAGCGCAAGGCCCTTGGGCGTCTGGGCATTGATCCCAGAATGGCTGCTAAGCAGAAGAAGAAGCCCACTGTGGCCAAACCCAACGCACCAAGGCAGGAAGCAAATCCCATTGTCTTCCCAACTAGCATGACTGGCTCAAAGCCAAAGGCCCGGTCAACCGCTTCAGAGCTGAAGAAGACGAGGACTGCTGAGGCTGAAGCCAGGAAGAGGAAACATCCTGAAGCCTCTGCTACTGCCCCCTCCAAGAAGAAGCGGAAGACCAAGAAGGAACGGGCTGCTCCCACAGAGCCCTTGATTGTTGAACCCATCTCCATGGTTCACCCTGATGCTGAACCGCAAGAACGTCAACTGACTGTCCATGAGCCTGCTTTCACAGAGGCTCATGAAGCTGAAGACTTTCCAGCAGTTGATCCCATCGCTGCTAAAGACATTGGTCACCATGACCATGTTGAAGATGATGTCGTCCTTCCTCAGCTCGAGCACCAACAGGTATCTTCGCCTGTGCTAACGCACAGCGAACTCATCAGCATTGGTCGTCCTCTGACGCCAATTGCTCAGGATGCTTCATGTGCTGATCGCCCACAAGAGGAAGAAGACTTTGAGGCCCAGCCAACTCCAACTCCACAGGCGTCGCCAGCATTGCGCAGGCTTCGCAAAGGACCAAGGCCTCCAGTCTCTGAGTCTGAAGCTCAAGCTGCTGAAGACATTCCGGCTGCATCAGCCGATGAAGAAGAAGCCCCAAAAGCTGCTACACCCCCGTCCCAACAAGAAGCTGTTCTCGAGGAGAACGTGACTGTGACCGACCCTCCAGCTCATCAAGTGGAGGTTGAAAATCTTGAGGCTGCCACCACCAACACCAATGAAGCCACTGACGCTGTCATGGCTGAAGCTAATGTGGAGCCTTCACCAACCCAAGCACCAGAAGTCAGCGAAGCCACTGATCCCACTGCTTCTGTTCCTGCGCCTGCTGCCGGTCCTCAGTTCGACTATCATGTTGAGCACAGGCCTCAGGTACAGAAGCCAATCCCAAGATTGCCCAGGTTTCCAGGTCCTGCATCAGCACCTGGATCCTTCAATGTCACTGGCTTCAGAGCAGACAACACATTCTTTAATAGCTCCAGGAACCCCTACTCAAGGGAAAGAATATCATCTGATCGGTTCTGGAGCTATCCGCAGCGAAGCTATTACTCCTGCATTCTATACAATCAAGGTCGCATCTTCCCACACAAGCGTCTTGACATTGAAGCAATAGCTGGTCTGCCCTGTCTGGAAGAAGCTCTGGATTGCTTCAAAGAGGTTGGATTGCTGCCGTTCGTCACCGATCAAGAGCATTGCAATGAAGAGTTGCTGCTCCAATTCTATGCCACACTTCACATCCACAGGTACAACAGAGATCCGAAGACTTGGGTCCTGGAGTGGATGATAGGAAACGTTCATCACGAAGCCAAAGCCTTTGACATCATTGAGCTCACTGGTCTACCCACTCCCGGCGATATCTATGAATCTGTCTGTCAACTTCACAGTGAAGCTGTGGAGAGCATCTTTCAGAAGTCTGGACCTAGCATGAGTCAGATGCTCAGTATGATGAAGCCATTGCCCCAAGATGCTGCATATCCCAAAGAGTTCTTTGTTGAAGACCTTGAGTATCTGCGAAGGACTATTTATCACATCATAAGGCGAACTCTCTGGCCCATCAAAGGACACTCTCCACATGCCAAGCTGGAAGGTGCAATGAAGACTTTGGTCTTCTATATTCTTCATGGCAAATGCTTCAATGCACAGGACTTCTTCATTCGCCAACTTGCTGCATCAGGCTCTGATCTTTTTGGCTTGAAGTTCTACGCCCCATGGGTAATGCGGCTGATCAAACTTCACTCCGCTATCTCATATCAGCCATCTGCTCGCAATCATCGGATATTTCTGCCTGATGTGGATATGTCTATTGAAGCCATCTATCCTGAGCCTACCAAGGAACCTCTAAGTCTTCAGAATGCGGAGCATCAAAGTTTTTCTCAGAACATTAAAGGAGTTGAAGCAGTCACTCGTGTGTATCCTTTGGCTGGCACTACACGTGCACCGCATCCTGCTCTCACTGAAGCCACTGATAGCACAATTGCCCAACGACCCAAGAAGCGCACTCGTATTCTCAATGACCAAGAGCTTCTTGTGGCTCTTCATCAGAAACAGGATAGGCATCATGACTGGCTGAAGCGTCAAATGCAAAGTCTCTTGGTGGATGTTAATCGCATTCGCAATCTTGCCACCAAGAATGCCTTTGTTACCCATGAAACCTCTCGACGCACATGGAAAGGGCTGACGCTGATGTGTTCTGAAGATGATCTTCAAGAGGATGGTTTCTCTGAACGCTTCAAGTTTGACTCCACACCTCCTCGAAGGGCAGTGCTGCGACGAACTCCATCTCTTGAAGACTCTGAGTTCTCTTCCTCTGCTGCAACTGTGAATGCCAGAGTGATCGAGGATGAAGACGATGCCACTTCACCGCCACCTCCTTCAGCACGCTTCGACACTGCTCCAAGTTCTTCTGCACCGCCGAACACCACCGACGACCCTGCTGCTTCACCTACTCTTCATGGGAACGAGTAGATGCTTTATGTCTTCAAACCTTTTTGGTCCTTACTGACAAAAGGGGGAGAAGCATATGAGTTCGATAGTCTTCAAGCGGGTCCATATGGGCGGGTATTTTATATTTTGCTTCGTGTTTACAACTCTCGTTTTGATACATTTGGTTCTTTGAGTTGTAACACTTAAACTCAATGGTCGTCTGCTACTTATTTGCCACTTTGTGATGCGATGATAAATTCCGCATGTGCAATGATAAATTCTGCACCTAGATCATTTTGCAGACGTCCATTTTTCATTATGCATGTCATTATCTTCACATATCTTCACATGCATAATGAATTGTCATCATAAGTTGAAGAGGATCTCCACAAGTACAACCTGCCATGTGCATTTGCATTCCAAAAGCAAATTACTTATATGCACATCTTCAGGGGGAGCCCTTGCAACTTATGAAGACAATTCCTTATCCTTTACAATCTCACATATTATATTCCCCGTTGAAAATTTCAACTAGTTTGTCATCAATCACCAAAAAGGGGGAGATTGTAAGTGCATCTAGTGCCACCCCTAGTTGGTTTTGGAGTATTGACGACAAACCTAGTTGAGGGACTAATGTGTTTGTGAGAATTGTAGGATAACACAGGTAGAAGTCCCTCATTGTTTCGGTTTTCCTACCAGAGATGACCCCTAAAAATGTATGAAGACATTGATGTCAAAGGTGGTATGTGAAGATACTCACATTGAAGACTATGACAAGAGAAGACATCGCATGAAGCCTATGGAGCTCGAAGACTTAGATCTTTTGTAGTTCTGTTTCTTCTTTGTTGAGTCATAGGAACCACCGTACTGTTAAGTGGGGTCCAAGTGAACCAGTCAGAATGACTGAAGTGATGCTTAACCAAAACCTATGTCTTCGAGTGAAGACTATGAGAGCGAAACTTGTCCAGAGTCGGACAAGTCAGCTTTGCTTGTAGCCCAAGTAAAGCCTGTCGCGTGAGTTTGAAATCTGACCGTTGGAACACGTGTCAGTTCCTTAGTGACCCAGGGTCATTTCGGACAAATCAGGTCGGGTTGCCTAGTGGCTATAAATAGCCCACCCCCTACAACCATAAACGGTTGGCTGCTTAGAGTTAGTGTACGGCTTTTGTCGTTTGAGAGCAACCCACCTCGAAGCCTTTGAGAGAGAATTCCTTGCGAGGATAAAGCCCTAACCACCCAGAGCCTAAGAGTGTTAGGCATCACTTAAGTCTTCTTGTCTGTGTGATCTGAAGACTTATTACACTTGAGGACTGTGAATCCTCCAGCCGGTTAGGCGTCGCGTTCTGAGCATCCAAGAGACATTGTGGATTGCCGGTGAACGAAGTCTGTGAAGGTTTGGGAGTCTACCTTGAAGACTTACCTGAGTGATTGGGCGAGGTCTGTGTGACCTTAGCTCAAGGGGAATACGGTGAGGACTGGGTGTCCTGAGCTGCGTGTTCAGGACTGGGTGTCCGGGACTGTGTGTCCTCAGGTTTAAATACCTAGCCGCCCTAACCAGACGTACAGTTGTCACAGCAACTGGAACTGGTCCAACAAATCATTGTCTTCAACGAGTCACTGGTTTCATCCTTCCCTTCCCTTACTTACTGTTGGTCCTTGTGAAGTCATTGTATGATTGCACTATCTTTTGTCTTCACTGAGTGACTGCGTGTTCTGTTTGGCTTCATAATATCTTCCTACCTGATCCTTACTACATTGCTGCTATTAGTCATTGTGCTTTCACTCCATTGAATACTTGACTATGGCTTGCTTAGTGTAGTCTACCTTCCGCTGCATGGTAATAGGTTTATTTCTATCGGTTGTCTTCATAACTTCCACGTTTTGAAGACTTTCATAAAAATCGCCTATTCACACCCCCCCCTCTAGTCGATATAACGCACTTTCAGTATTCAAGAAGGGTCTACCAAATATAATGGGGCAAAAATCATCTTGTGGGGAACCAAGAACAAGAAAATCAGCAGGATATTTAACTTTCCCACACAAGACCTCAACATCTCTAACAATCCCAACTGGTGAAATAGTATCTCTATTGGCAAGCTTAATTGTAACATCAATCTCTTCTATCTCAACAGGTGCAATATCATGCATAATTTCTTTGTATAAGGAATGAGGTATTGCACTTGCACTAGCACCCATATCACATAAGCCATGATAGCAATGATCTCCTATTTTAACAGAAATAACAGGCATGCCTACAACAGGTTTATGTTTATTTTTAGTATCAGGTCTAGCAATTCTAGTAGATTCATTGCAGAAGTAAATAACATGCCCATCAATATTATCGGGCAAGAGATCTTTAACCATAGCAACACTAGGTTCAACTTTAATTTTCTTAGGGGGTTTAGGTGTCTTAATATTACTTTTGTTAACCACAATTAAATCTTTAGCATGATCCTTTATTCTAATAGGGAAAGGTGGTTTCTCAATATAAACAGTACGAACAACAGGATCATTATAAGTGATAGTCTTTTCTTCAACTTTAATAGGTGCAACTACTTTTAATTCAATGGGAGGATTATATTTAAACCACTTCTCCTTAGGGAGATCAACATGAGTAGCAAAGGATTCACAGAAAGATGCTACTATCTTAGAGTCAAGTCCATATTTAGTGCTAAATTCACGGAAAGCATCGGTATCCATAAAAGATTTAACACAATCAAACTTAGGTGTTATACCTGACTCCTTACCTTCGTCGAGGTCCCAATCTTCAGAGTTGCGTTTAATTCTTTCCAATAAATCCCATTTGAATTCAATAGTCTTCATCATAAAAGATCCAGTACAAGAAGTATCGAGCATGGAGCGATTACTGAGAGAAAGCCGAGCATAATTTTTTTTGAATAATCATCTCTTTTGAGAGCTCATGATTGGGGCATGAATATAACATTAACTTAAGCCTCCCCAAGCTTGAGTGATGCTTTCTCCTTCGCGAGGCCAAAAATTATATATAAAATTACGATCACGATGAACCAGATGCATAAGATAAAACTTCTGATGAAATTCCAATTTCAATCGTTGGTAGTTCCATGATCCAATATCATCACATAGCCTAAACCATGTCAATGCCTCTCCCTTAAAAGATAAAGGGAAGACCTTCTTCTTGATAACATCCTCGGGCATACCTGCAAGCTTAAATAATCCACAAACTTCATCCACATAGATTAGGTGCAAATCGGGATGTAATGTTCCATCACCTGTGAAAGGATTAGCTAGCAGTTTCTCTATCATACCCGATGGAATTTCAAAATAAACATTTTCAGTAGGTTCATTAGGTTGAGGAGCAACTGTTTGCTCTACTGGTCGGGGTGAAGATACCCTGAAGAATCCCCTCAAAGGATTATGTTCCATAGTAACAAGTGACAGTAAATTTCAGCATAATATATAAATTTTTCCTTACCAAATTCCACCTACCAAAGGCGCTTCACTCCCCGGCAACGGCGCCAGAAAAGAGTCTTGATGACCCACAAGTGTAGGGGATCTATCGTAGCCTTTTCGATAAGTAAGAGTGTCGAACCCAACGAGGAGCAGAAGGAAATTATAAGCGGTTTTCAGCAAGGTATTTTCTGGAAACACTGAAATTATCGGTAACAGATAGTTTTCTGATAGGGTAATTGATAACGGGTAAAAAATAGTAAAAGTAAATAAGGTGCAGCAAGATGGCCCAATCCTTTTTGTGGCAAAGGACAAGCGTGGACAAACTTTGATATAAAGGAAAGCGCTCCCGATGACACATGGGAATTATCGTCAAGCTAGTTTTCATCACGCTCATATGATTCGCGTTTGGTACTTTGATAATTTGATATGTGGGTGGACCGGTGCTTGGGTACTGCCCTTACTTGGACAAGCATCCCACTTATTATTAACCCCTATTGCAAGCATCCGCAATTACAACAGAAGTATTAAGGTAAACCTAACCATAGCATGAAACATATGGATCCAAATCAGCCCCTTATGAAGCAACGCATAAACTAGTGTTTAAGCTTCTGTCACTCTAGCAACCCATCGTCTACTTATTACTTCCCAATGCCTCCCTCTAGGCCCAAACAATGGTGAAGTGTCATGTAGACGACGTTCACATGACACCACTAGAGGGACGACAACATACATCTCATCAAAATATCGAACAAATACCAAATTCACATGACTACTTATAGCAAGACTTCTTCCATGTCCTCAGGAACAAACGTAACTACTCATAAATCATATTCATGTTCATAATCAGAGGGGTATTAATATGCATAATGGATCTGAACATATGATCTTCCACCAAGTAAACCAACTAGCATCAACTACAAGGAGTAATCAACACTACTAGCAACCCACAGGTACCAATCTGAGGTTTGGATACAAAGATTGGATACAAGAGATGAACTAGGGTTTGAGATGCGATGGTGCTGGTGAAGATGTTTATGAAGATTGACCCTCTCCCGATGAGAGGATCGTTGGTGATGACGATGGTGATGATTTCCCCCTCCCGAAGGGAAGTTTCCCCGGCAGAACAGCTCCGACGGAGCCCTAGATTGGTTCCGCCAAGGTTCCGCCTCGTGGCGGCGGAGTTTTGTCCCGTGAGCTTGCTTATGATTTTTTCCTTGACGAAAGACTCCATATAGCCAAAGATGGGCATCAGAGGGCCACCAGGGGGGCCACGAGGCAGGGGGCACGCCCAGGGGGGTAGGGTGCACCCCCACCCTCGTGGACGGTGGGTGGCCCCCCTCTGGTACTTCTTTCGCCTAATATTTTTTATATATTCTGAAAATAATTCCTGTGGAGTTTCAAGACTTTTGGAGATGTGCAGAATAGGTCTCTAATATTTGCTCCTTTTCCAGCCCAGAATTCCAGCTGCCGGCATTCCCCCTCTTTATGTAAACCTTGTAAAATAAGAGAGAATATGCACAAGTATTGTGACATAATGTGTAATAACAGCCATAATGCAATAAATATCAATATAAAAGCATGATGCAAAATGGACGTATCACCCCATCATCTAGGTCTCCTTGGGCTCTGTCATAGACAATGATGGAGATGCAAGTGTGATATATCACTTGCTCATTAATAGATAATAAGTGTGGTTGCATGACCTAACACGGTTGCTGGTGCAGGCAGCATGAGACAAGGCGTGGCCCTTGTGGGACTTTCGAGAATTAATTATAGTGAGCCTCACACTAAGGCCCTTCATAGTACTCCACGGTGTACATGTGCTAAATATGTCACATAGACAAAAAAATGATGTGGCAAAGCAATTAAAGAAGAGAGAGAACATTATGGTAACCACAGAAGGAAGCGGCGCTAAGCACATGGACCTATGCAAAATGACTACCCACCAATACATGAAGATGTTTAATTGTTAAAAAGTTCAATGAGGGAGCTTAGCTACAAAACCTAAACAGCTATGCATTGGAGAGACTAGTTGCTAAGATATTTAATGCACTTAGCACCTTATGTAAGCATCAATGATTGAAAGTGGCCTAAGTGTGCACTGTATTCGGCTACTCGTAGTACCATCTTTATACTGCATACTAGTATAATAGAATAGTTTCATAAATGATCATATTTATTACCATGCATGACACAAAAAATAGCATAACATTCATTGTGATACAGTATATATCCATGTTACTCTAACTGTCTCTCTCTCTCTTCTTTAATTCTCTGCCACATCAACGTGTATGCTATTTCTGAGTGCATGATATCGGCTAAAATATCACCAGTATGGTCAGCCTTATGTCATATTCCTCGTTCTCACCATATAAAATTGATTTTAGGCTCGGACCCTGTAACATCCCAAAATTCTAAATTTTAGAATGTTATATTAAATAGATAGTTTTGATTGATTGTTTGATTGCTTGAGTGAAATTGAGTGAAATTCGATTTTTTTTTGAAAGTTAAGTGAGAGGGAATAAAAGGACTTTCCCAAACTTTCATGTTGCATTTTATGATCTCCGTGAATTCAAATTCTTTTCACCACAAAACCCTGGAGAGAAGATGACATGAGTTCTTCCATTTTTTTTAAATGACAATGGATGTTGAAAATATTTGAATTTCATTGGGAAATATTTTCCAACCGAGGAACTTTATGCAACTCAATGATTTTCGCGAGCGAAGATAAAATGACTTCTTCAAAACATATGAAATATGAGTTGGGAGTTTCAAAGTATTAAATTCAATGTTCTTTTGAATTTATTTTCAATTTGGAGTTTTTGAGTTTTATTCAAATTATTTTTCTTCAAAAATAAAATATATGGAAAATAGGGTAACATGATTCCCTACAATATAGAATTGGAGAAAAATTAATTTGAAATCATTTTGGTGTTTTTAAAATGATTTTATTGAGTTTTTATTGCACCAATAGCACTGCTTGATTTACTCAAATTTGTGTGGATTTTATTTGACGTTATAAAAATGTTCATATCGTACAAAATCTTTTTCTGAAAATTTTGATATATAATATGCCTATATAATTTTTTTATTTTATTCTCGTTATTCAGTTTCCCTTTCTGTATTTATTTTTGAAAACTGTACGTGCGGCCATAATTATTTGTCGCCCATGTGCGCTGCATAGGGGCATCAGGCGCCCCATCATTTTAGTGTTTCTTCTCTCCTACATGGGTCAGGCCCAGCCATCCTTTTCAATTTTTTTTGGCCGAATTTTGTTAAAAAAAACTGCAGCCGCAGCGTGTGCGCGCGGCCGGTCGAAGGTCTTTAGGCCCATCTCTGTTTCGTATATTTTCGTCTAGATTTAGTCTCACATTGCTAAACCCTTTTTCTACCTATAAATATAGACTCACAGAGCCTCTAAAAATTATCCGATTCGGGTTAAATAAATATTTTGATTTGACTAGATAAAAATATTTTTCTCCTCTTCTGTGCGACTTTTGGAAATTGTCTCCTTTCTCCAAAGTCATCTCTTCTCCGCCTTAAAGGTATTTTTCTTTATACTCTCGTAGTTTATTATTTCTAGACTAATATGATAAAATAATTAGATTATCAATCAGTCTACGTATTTACACATTAGACCCTAGACGTAGCTATTTTTTTCGTAAAACAGCTTGGTCCTAATTTTTCAAATATAACTTTTCACTCGTTTATCCAAATTAGATGAAACCAGCGCCTATAGCTTCGTCTTGTTTTCACCTATCCGGTGAACCTGTCATATCAACTTTTTGAAATTTTCAAATTTCGAATTTTGTTCAGATTTATATTCAAACTTTTTTTGATTATAACTTGAGTTTTATAACTCCGATTTAGTTGATTCTTTTTGCAAAACGAAGCTCCTGACCTAAACTTTCTGATAAGGCCAAATTCACATAATTTTGGTACTATTAGAAATTGTTTTATGTTGCAAGACTTATTTGCTTGGTTTTGATGTTTTCCGAACTGTCTTCTTCGTTCTTCCCGATCTTCTGAGTGATTGCTTATGTGTGATTACTATTGCTTACTCATGATAGATTGAACGGAGTGTGACGAGTAGAACTATCAAGAGTTTTGTGTGCGAATCATCTTCATCAACAGTACAGGCAAGTTCACACTTTGATCATATCCCCCTTCATATCCAGTTTTTATGCATTAGTTTCACCCTCAAACATTGCATGAGGTAGGAACCTTTTGCCCTGCATTCAAACCTTGGGAGTTACTTTTACGTTATGCTTATATTGCCATGCTATGCTCGTAGACGTGGATTGGGTTTGAGAGTTTTCATGACAGATTGAGATTGTTAATTAATGGTTTACTTAAGGTGGCAACTTTAACACACATCTGGGTGGATTGAGGCACCTGGGTGTTTCAGCGATTGCCTGTTTAGGCACCTGGGTATTCCAGCGATTGCCTGTTTTTTTATGGACCGCCACCCAGGCTCAAAGGGATTATGAGATTATTCATACTAGAAACTTCCGTGTGCAGCCACAAGCTACTATGAGATCTAGCATAGTTGATTAAGTCATGCGAACTCTTACAGTGGTAGACTAGTAGATGTAGGGGAAAGTAGGTGTAACGGTCTACCCGATTGTAAGGTGCTAGCGCTTCTGAAAAACTATGTCTCGGTCATCTGTTTCTCAAACACCATGTAGTGCGAGAAATCAAACGGAGGCGATCGAGTCTTGTGGGGAAAAGTGCACAAACCTCTGCAGAGTGTATAAACTAATCATGGTTAGCCGTGTCCCCGGTTATGGACAACTTGAGTATCTAGTACTTGGATTATCCTGTGAATCTCATCATGTTACTTTAAATTAATTTTGTTGGATTTAATGATGTTACTTAATTGGGATTGAGAATGCTGTCAACCATTCTCGATGTTCAACAACCACCATGATAATTAAATAAAAAAATTACTCCTTTGCAGTAGGGAAAATTTGGCTTTTCACGAAAACATTATAACCATAGAGCTTTTCCACCAGTCAAATATGCATGTAGAGATAGCCATTTTTCATCATTTCTCTCTATGGTGTGAATTTGCCAGTACATTCAATGTACTGACCCTTTGTGGCTGCAACGTCTCATGTTGCAGGATTATCTTACGACGAGTAAGTGATTCGTTAGGGTTACGATTTCTACACTCAACTTTGCCGTTGGTGTTGATGGGAATCCACAACCTTGTTACTTCCGCTATTTTGGACTGAGATAATAGTATTTACGTTACTTATTACATGTGATTTACCTCTGTTATAAATCATCGAGTATTGTGTGTGTCAGTATACCGATCCAGGGATGTCACTGAAGCACAGAGACTTGATCCATTCGGGTCAGGTCGCTACAAACCCCCACGTTGAAATCATCGACGAGATTGCAAAGACCAATAATCGTCGTGTGCAAGACGTCCGCTTTTCATATGGACTCCTCTATATTAGTAGAGATTCTTGCAACAATGAGAATTTGGAGCTCTTGGGTGCCCGTGAACCCAATATGAATATTAAATTTAAAAGATACTAGAAATTTTGGGGTATCAAACCTGATTGACCATTCTACTCATGTATGAAGTTTCATAAAAAAATGACATATGTGGTATTCTCAATAAAAAAAAGTCAAACATTTTGATTACATATAAAAATTGTTTGAATGAACCGTAGGCTGGGCAGTATTTTCTTTGCTAAAGATGCCAAGGATGTCATTTCTTCACAAAATTTTGCACGTAAGTCGAATGATCGACCAGGTTTGATACCTTAAAATTTCAATTTTTATGAATTCTCCTGGTACTTTTAAATTAGTATTCATATAGATTTCATGGAGACCCACAAGCTCCTATGAATTTTTTCCACATTCTTGCTTTTTGATGTGAACAATATACCTTTTTCAGTTCTAGGATGACTGAGCAATGCTCTGCCATGTGTCGCTTATCGAGAGTATAGTCAGGCCGCGTCGCTCACGTGGGCCATTGTCCCTGCCCACCACAAGTAGTCAAAGTAGAGTGAAATTTACCACAAATAATATAGATCGCCCGTGACGAGCGATGTCGAGCGATCGCCTACATGCAACCTAAACCTGTTCGTGGACAACCCGCGCCGGAGGCCCAAATCTGAAGCCCGATATTTGGGCCGAGCTCAGGCTCCACTTTCTCGCTCAAAGCCCGGCCCAAAAGCTCTAAATGTCCACATAAATATATTTTTATTCTAAATAAATGTATAATAAATCAATATAAAATTCTGAATATGATTAATTTAATTAAAAATGCCATTGTTGACGTGCTTCGGACCGGCCAGACCGGGCTTGAGCTTGGGATTTTTCTTCGGGCTTTGCCAAACTCGTCCCGAACTCGACGCAGCCCGTGGAATGATCAGGTTTAAGGCAACCCAATGCGGGTTGCGGCCGAGTAAACACAACCATTGGTTGTTTTTTGCTTGCGTAACTTATAGAGGCTGGTGGAAACTTCTATAATCTTTTGTCTAGTTTCGGCAAGGTTCCATAAGGTTTCTCCTATTTCTTTTTTCTGTTCAGGTCATCGTTTTTTTTCTTCTGATTTTTTCTTTTCTTAGTTCATGAACAAAATTTAAAGTTATGAACATTTTTTGGGTTCGGTTTTACTAAATTGATAACATTTCTTGAATTCATGAACTTTTTTTGAACTCCTGAATATTTCTTGAAATTTGTGAATAATTTATGCATTCACCAACATTTGTCATAATTCAAGAAAACTTTTTTATTACAATTGGACTTTTTTCAAATTTGCGAACATTTTTTAGTTGTTGAAGAAAAAATCTTGAATTTGTCTTTCAAATTCGTGATAATCCATGAATATTTTTTGAATTTCTGGTCACTTTTAGGATTCAAGATTTTTTTATTCAATTTTTTGAACTTCTTTTAAATTCATGAATACTATAAAATTGACCATTTTGAAAAAAAATCATGGAATTTTCTTTTTTTCTTAACATATTTTAAATTCATGAACATTTTTCAAATTCATGATTGCTTTTTAATCAGGGAACATTTTTTCAATTGAGTTCATGAAAGTCATGAGCATTTATCAATTCGCGAACATTTTGTAAGATTACAAATTTTTACCAAATTCATAAGTTTTTAATTAAAATAAAACAGGATGGGAAAATACCGTGCGCTCACTTGCTTAGTTCGGGGCTTGCACGTAGCGATAGAATTATTTTTTCCCGTGGTGATCGGAAACACTTGGGCCAGCCAACCTGAAGCTCACGTGGGCGAGCATCCGCTGCTGCTCGCGCACGCGATGCATAGCAGGTCCTGGAATTTACTTATACGCATCGCCTTGTAAGATAGTTGGGCAGCAGCAGGACTATTTTGGACGGTTTTCTTCTATTATCCAGACATGTTATTCTCTTTTTTCTGTTCTCAATCAATTTAATTTCCCTTTTACTTTATTTTAAATTTTCCTTTTTTTAATTACCAGAATCTTCTCATTTATAGACATTTACAAATTTGAAAACATTTTTCTAATAACAGACATATTTTAAAAAATAACATAGTTAAAATTTGTAAAAATAATATTTAAAATACAAGATATTTTTACTTAGGATAATATTTCTAAAATATATGATCATTTGAAAATATCTGATGTTTTAAAATTTATAGAAAATTTTAAAGTATTATAATACTTTAAGATCCATGAACATTTTTTTTAGAAAAGGGGTATTACCCCGGTCTCTGCATCAGAAAGATGCATACGTCTCATAATTAAAAAACAAAAGCAGTCACAAAAATCTCCAACATCTGAAGGTATGAAAAGAACAACAAGCTGCTCAAGCGAGCCTAATCAAGAAGCCACAACCGGCTGGCAAATAAAATAGGAGCACTACATGCCTATCCTATTACATGACCGCCATCCAAACCGGTTGAAAATACCCCGAGCTATCATCTCCCATCGGGTAGACGCAGTAGCCAAACGCCCCCTGGCCTCCGTCGGAGTGAGTAACGACCACATACGGATCAATGCTGTGGCCCTGAAGATAACCTGCAAAAAGTGAAAGTTCGTTTTTCTGTTAAAAACCAAATCATTTCTGCAGTTTCATACTGCCCATAACAAGGCACACACTCCGACACGAATGTGTCTTGCTACATCCAAGTTAACCCCATCAAGCCATGTTCCAAATAACATATTGATAGAGGTAGGTGGAGTAATATTAAAAGCAATATGAATCGAACGCCAAAGAATCTTAGCCAGCGGACAATCTAGAAAGAGGTGCCTTATAGTTTCGTTACAATCACAAAAGCTACACCTAGCAGAACCCATCCAATTGCGTTTTGCCAGGTTGTCTTTTGTCAAAATGACTTGTTTATGCACAAACCACATAAACACTTTGATTCGCAAAGGTACCTTAACTTTCCAGACGTGCTTCGAGCAAGGAATGACACTAGTGTTTATGACATCCAGATACATGGATTTGACCGAGAACCTGCCATCCTTAGTCAGTTTCCAAAACAATCTATCTGGCTGCTGAGACAGCTGGACATCCATCAACCTTCGTACAAGATGAAGCCATGCCTCCCAACGATGGCCTACTAGCATCCTCCGGAAGCTAATATTGAGAGGCGTGGACTGTAAGACAGTTGCAACATAGGCTTCTCGACGTTGAACAATGTTATACAGAGTAGGATATTGAAGTGCCAGAGGCGTCTCCCCAAGCCACGTATCCTCCCAGAACCTCGTGTTAGCCCCATCACCGACTAAGATTTTTGCCCTGTTAAAGAAGAGGGGCTTGACTCTCATCAACCCTTTCCAAAACGGAGAATCAGTCGGGCGCACAGTCACCTGAGCCAAAGTTTTAGCCTGAAGATACTTATTTCGCAGAATCTGAGCCCATGTGGCCTCTATCTCGGACGAGAGTTTAAATAGCCACTTGCTAAGGAGACATCTATTCTTGATCTCTAGATTTTCAATGCCTAGACCGCCTTGGTCCTTCGGCCTACAGATGATATCCCATTTTGCAAGCCTATACTTTCGTTTCAACTCATCATTCTGCCAAAAGAAACGAGATCGATAAAAGTCTAACCTCTTCCTGACCCCCGCCGGGACCTCAAAAAAGGATAAAAGAAACATGGGCGTACTGGTTAAGACCGAACTAATCAGAATTAATCGACCTCCATATGACATGAGCTTCCCTTTCCAACAGCTCAGTTTCTTTTCAAAACGATCCTCGATGCACTTTCACTCCTTGTTCGTCAGCTTACGATGGTGAATGGGTATACCTAGGTATGTAAACGGTAGCGAACCCAACTCACATCCGAACAATTGCTTATACGCCTCCTAGTCCTCATTAGCTCTTCCAAAGCAAAACAGTTCGCTCTTATGGAAGTTAATCTTGAGTCCAGACAATTGTTCAAATAAGCACAACACAAGCTTCATGTTCCTTGCTTTCGCCAAGTCATGCTCCATAAAGATGATAGTATCATCGGCATACTGCAGAATGGATATACCACCATCAACTAGGTGCGGAACCAAGCCCGAAACCTGCCCCGCATCCTTAGCCCGACCTATTAAAATGGATAACATATCAACCACTATGTTAAATAGAATCGGTGACATGGGATCTCCTTGCCTTAGTCCTTTGTGTGTCTGGAAATAGTGACCTATATCATTATTCACTTTAATCCCTACAATCCCTTTTTGCGTAAAGGACTCAATCTGGTCTCACTAGGCCTTGTCAAATCCTTTCATACGCAACGCCTGTTGAAGGAAAGGCCATTTAACTTTATCGTATGCTTTTTCAAAATCCACTTTAAAAACCACACCATCTAGTTTTTTTGAGTGAATCTCATGGAGCGTTTCATGCAAGACGACCACCCCTTCAAGGATATTTCTGTCTGGCATGAAAGCGGTCTGGGACGGTTGCACAACTAAATGCGCAATCTGCGTGAGTCTGTTCGTCCCAACCTTGGTGAAAATTTTGAAACTGACATTAAGCAAACAGATAGGCCTGAACTGCTCAATGCGAATAGCCTCTGTCTTCTTAGGAAGAAGAGTTATCGTTCCAAAATTGAGCTTGAACAAATGAAGCTGACCATTGAACAAATCATGAAACATCGGCAACAGGTCACCCTTAATAAAATGCCAGCACTTTTTGTAGAACTCCGCCGGAAACCCATCTGGTCCTGGCGCTTTATTGTTCTTCATTTGTGAAATGGCCTCAAACACCTCTTTCTCCGTAAAAGGAGCAGTCAAAATCTCATTCTCTTCCGTCTCAAGTTGGGGAACATCCTCAACTCTTGACTCATCCAGGGACACAAAACTCTCTTCCGGAGATCCAAACAACTGCTTATAATAGTTGGTAATGTAAACTTTCAGGTTTTCCTGACCAACTATCGTCCCTCCATCTTGTTCTAATTGAAAAATTCTCTTCTTACGATGCTTTCCATTAGCAATCATATGAAAGAATTGAGTGTTGTCCTCTCCTTGGACAACCTTACGAACCTTAGCTCTCAAAGCCCATTTCAGTTCCTCCTCGCGGAGAAGCTCTTTCAACCTTAACTCGGCCTCCACTTTAGACTCCAGCTCGGAAGTATCTAAAATAGAGGTCTCAGCTTTTAACTCAAGGGAATGAATAATCATAAGGAGTCTTTCCTTCTCAGCCTTATATATCCCATTCGTGTGCTTAGCCCATCCACGAAGGAACCTTCGAAGATGACGAATCTTGCACTGCCACCGCTGAATGGGTGACCTTTCCCCCGAGTCTTTAGCCCACTCTCTAGCTAACAACTCAATAAACCCTTCTCTTTCAAACCAGGCAAGTTCGAAGGAGAAAATATTCTTATTACCCATATGAGTTTGAGCTCCAGAGTCGACTAGTAACGGTGTGTGATCTGAGATACCTTGTGTCAATGCCTGCACCGTTACCAGAGGAAACTTCTGTTCCCAATCGACGCTCGTCAAAACACGATCGAGCTTCTCAAAAGTCGGAACCAGTAGCGAGTTTGCCCAAGTGAATTTCCTACCCGAAAACTCTATCTCTCTGAGATCCAAGCTTTCTATGATAGTATTGAACATAAACGACCATCTGCCGTCAAATCCATGAACATTTCTAAAACTATATTAATATTTAAAAATAAATAAAGTATAATTAATAAATTTTATAATGTTTTTTAAGTCATTGTAATTTTTTTCAAATACATTAAAAAAAGAAACTTGTAGCAATTTTGGAACTAAGGGATATTTTCTAAAAATGTGATTTTTAAAGAAACATTGAATATTTTCAAATTTGTGACGATTTTTTAAATGTATGAATTATCTTTTTTGCTTTGAACAAAATCCAACAACCAGTGTTTTGGGAAAGTAGCTGCAAAAGCAAGACAATTGTTTGGGAGGGAGTTCTCCACAAAGCGGTCAAGAGGGCCTTACCATGGGGAGCGATGTGTGCGATTACATGACAATTTGATGCTGTGAGCGTCCAATAGGGGCTCCTGAATTTGATAAGGTTTATGAAGGAAGTTTTTCTTAAGCAACCAATCTCCTCTTCTTCTTTTTTTTGAGGAGCAACCAACTTGCTCATCGATTCCCATTAAGAAACCCTCACACCTGGTACAGTTTCAAACAAACAGAGGGAAGATCAGGAACAAACGTACGGTGTCGAGGCCTCTAAGGCCTAATTGAGTGACGATCATCTTATTGTAAAACAGAACACACTAAAAAAATACAACTCCGACTCTTTGCTACTTTTCAAATAATTAGAGGGACCGAAATCTCTCCTACATAAAAAGGAGAGAAGATTATGTCATCCATTTGTCCTTGGTCCAACCTTACGTATGTTCCCCTACCTCTCCATGTTTTGATTTTTTTCCCTTCTATCCCTAGTTTTCCTGGAAGTCTCCTCAACTGTCTCACCTTTTATTGATTTACCAAATAAAATTATGGTTTCTTTGGTAAGCCAATAATTTCTTACTAAGTAAAATTTTATGTTTTTATGCAATCACATTAATATTAGCAGGTAGTCATGGGCAAACGTATCATGGAATTATCTAGTGTCCAAAAAAGGACTAGAACATCAACCCAACCAGAAATACATTAGCAATGTGGCACTCATAGCGATTATCAGTGATTGGGTTTCATCCACGTCTCCTCGTGTACGCCTCCTGCAGCACCTCATCAATTTTCTTGACTCCTTCAATTCTTTTTTGTCCTTTTATCCATGATGATCCAATTGTTTATGCTATGACAAAGTATATGAAGGAACTTTATACCAAAACATGCTTCATTTCTAGTTTTCCAAATCATCCAACAAATTGCTACCTCGCCCAGAGCATTGATGCTCGCTGGCAATAGTGCCAAGAGGATAGTTGGTGGGCCTTGGACTGCATGGGTTTGTAGTACTCAGAGGATTTCCCCTAATGTAGAGAACCATGGTTATCAATCTCTGAAGCTCAACTCAAAGAACAAGTGATTAACCCTAGACTCAACTAAGAAACTTATCTTGGTCCCCAACTTCTCTAGCAAGATTTTTAATCTCACTAGCTTTGATAGTTACACAAGAATTAGCATAATGAGTGTGATGGAATTGTTTGAAAGCATGTCGAACAAATAATTTCTGAATATTAAAGACCAAGAAATCATAGAAGAAAAGTTGTGTTTATGTGGAATAATGGACCGATGATCCATAAGTTTACTTAGCATCTCTCCAAATAGCATAGGCATGATAGACAAATTAAAGTTGTGCATCGATCAAATTGTTGTTTGTATACAGGCCTTAGACCCTTGTACCCACAAGTAGTTAATTCGGAGTTGCCAGAGCACGTCGCTCACCTGGGTCAGTGTCCCTGCCCACCACAAATAGCCAAAGTAGAGTGGAAATTACCGCAAATGCTATAGATCACCTAAGGCGAGCACTATCGAGAGATCGCTTACACGTAACCCAACGCGGGCTGCAGCCAAGTAAGCACAGCCACAGGCTTTTTTATGTAACTTGTAGCGGCTGTTGAAGGTTTCACAAGTTTTTTTTGTTTTTTCTCATTTTTTTTATTTTCTTAATTCATGAACAAATTTCAAATATATGAACATTTTTCAATTTGTGATTTTTTAATTGAAAATATTTCTTAAATTCACAAAGCATTTGGAAATCACGAAGAATGAACATATTCTGGATTCACTAAAAAAATTTGAATGAACTATTTCAAATTTAAGCACACCTTTTGGATTCCTGGATATATTTAAAAATCCATAATGGTTTTACAAATTCGTGGACATTTCTTCAATCCATGACTACTTTTTGAGGTCATTTTTTTGTATTCGTGAATTCTTTTCAAATTCATGAATATTTATTCAAATTAGTGACCTTATTTTAAATTTTTATAAATTCGTGAATATTTTTTTGAATTTGTGAACATTTTTTTAATGAAAGAACATTTTATTGAAATTCATGAACATTTATCAAATTAACAAACATTTTCTAAGTTTATGATTTTTTTCCAAATTCATAATTTTTAAGTAAAATTAAACCGTGCGGGAGAAAAGTTTTTTTTTGGACAAAAAGATCGCTGCTAGGTCGGTGGAAGGCTCGAGCGGTCCATTTTTTTCCGTGGCGATCGGAAGCAGTTTTTTAAAACTTTGGTATCTTTATTAGATCAAAGAACAGTTACATTATCCACGAACCACTTTACAATCGATGCCGATGGCTCATCAAACCACGGCGACTGTGGTGTCGAAGCTGCAAGCCTAGCTAATTCATGAGAGACATAATTTGCCTCCCTAGGGCAGCGAACAAACGATACCGAAGTATAAGAGAAAAGCAATTCTCCCATGCATGGGAGGTCCCGTGCATGGGTCAACCGTCGGATATAGATGGAGATTCGGATGCATGCACTCTTCTTCTAGCTGTATTTCACCCATTTAGTCATGTCATATCACTTAATCAAATGGTCCATGCACCTACCATCTGACATGAAGCCCACCACACACCCATGCTTTTTCTTGTGATTTCAAAGTCTGGAAACATTTTATCTTATGAACCGAAAGCCCGATTTAACTTTCGTTTGTGTATTTATATTCCTGGTGACAATGACTTCTAAACAAAATCACTCTTGAATATATTTTGATAATTTTAAAAAATTTATATTTGAAACATGATCAGACCAGGCGAGAGATGGTGAAACTCCATGAAACATGGTGTGGAACCCTATGATAGTCTGCGAAACTTGTTTCAGGTAAATGTTGTAGTTTGATGGGTTTTATATTCTATAGTTTCATCAAGTTTCAAAATTCGTATTCAAAAAATTATGGAAATATATTCATGATTGATCTTGTTTAAATGATCTCCTTACCAATAAGGAAAATGTATGATGTGTATGAAAAAAGTTGACACCAAAACATATATTTGAAAGAAAAAAATAGTCATGTGTATGAAAAATGTTAAACCTGTATAAAAAATATTTTACATTTATACCAAAAAAATTAAAATATGTATGAAAACAATAGACATTAAAACATATATTTAAAAAAATATTAATCATGTTTTTAAAAAATATTGAATTTGTATTAAAAAGTATTTTTTCCATATACGAAAAATGTACAATGTGGAACAAAAATGCAGACATGTGTTAAAAAATAAAAACAACTAAGAAAACCAAATAAAGAAACAAAGAAGACCAATGAGAAAAAAGAAGAAAAACTAAACGGGAGAAAACCCAGTGCAAAAATGGAAAATGAAAAAAGAGAAGAAGAAAACCGGGAATAAAAAAAAACCAGATAAAATGAAGAAAACAAATAAAAACCAAGAAAGAAACAAAGAAACCCGAGAAAAAAATAAAATACAAATACAATAAAACCAATGCAAAAAAGTAGAAACAGTGCAATCGAGAAAGAAACTAAGAAATTTCGAAGAAGAGCAAAAGAAAAAAAACCACAGAAAACAAATGAAATATAATACAGCTAACAAGCGTCTTCGGTCAAAACCCGAGCTAGGAGCCAGCGAACTAAAAGAAAAAATGGACGGGCTCAATACGTACATGAGGCTCTAGGGGAGGGGAGCATGCATCTTGCTATATATTTTTTATTTTTGAGTAACTTAGTTCCCGCAGTCGCAGAGAACCTAGGCAATGAGCCCATCACTTTCTTGAGGCTTTCCTGTGAATAAAATTGGGCTGCAAAAGCAAGTTAATGAGATTTCTTGAGGCTTTGAGTGCGAGCTGAGATGGGCTCGCGCCAGCCTAGCGCGGGGTGCAGTTTTCCAATGTCTGAAGACGTGCTGTTATGAACGGTCTGCACAATTCGGCTTTCTTGTGAATACACGTGACGGCTGTCTCGCTGGTTCTGGCGACTTCTTGGCGTCTCTGTACGCGACCTCGTCGGCAACTTTTGCCGTTCAATCCCCATCCAATCTTCCACAAAACAAACACACAACAATCCTAATTCCTTTTCCTCCCATCTAGAGTCTAATTCCAGTCCTATTCTAGCGATTGTGAGAGTGAACAGATCTGAGTTGGAATAAGTGAGTGAGGAACAGAAAGGATTTCAGGAGCAAGATCTGGTGTGTGTGGCGACGGCGGCAGATTTGGGGGCGTAGAGGGGACTGCTCGGGAGTGGTGAACCCAGCTGCTCCCAGCTGCAATGGGGGACCTGAAGGCAGTATACCTTGGAGGAGTGAAGGGTAAGCTCAAGAATCTGCAGCTATCCGAAGCGGAGAAGAAGGGGATCAAGATTGGCAGGAAACATGCATGTTCCTCATAGGTGAGCAAGCTACAGGCAGTAGGTAAACTAATTTCAGAGAGACCTGCTAGGGCAGAACATGTGGGAAGAACCTTAGGGGTAGTCTGGAGTCCATTATTTGGAGCGGAATGGAAAGACCTGGGCAAAAATCGATTTTTGTTTATTTTCCAACAAAGAGCTGACAAGGAAAAAGCACTAGATGCTGGACCATGGAGATTTAACAACGACCTGTTGGTGACGGAAGATTTCGTGCCTAGTAAAACAATAGATGAATATGAATTCAGGACAATACCGATATGGGTAAGAGCTTATGGCGTCCCAATGGGGATGATGAGCAAAGAAACAGGAGATTTGATAGGAGAACAAATTGGGAAAGTCATTGATGTAGACCCAGAAATTAGTGGTGATTCTATGGGAGCATTTATGCGGATCAAAGTGAGAATAGATATCACCGTGCCAATTATGAGGTTTGTAACATCTTTTATTGACGATGAGGAAGAACAAGAGCAGGAAAATGTAATGATACCTGTGGGAGATGATGAGGAGATAGAACTAAGGAGAAAGAAGAGAGAAATGGAGGAAAAAATTGTCTCCTTCACATACGAGTATCTTCCTGACTTCTGCTACAGCTGTGGAATTATTGGACATACTGAGAAATCATGCCCAACTAGATCTAGAAGAACAGGGTCCAGACAGTTTGGGCCATGGTTGCGTGCAAATATTTACAAGGGGAGCTCGAGTGAAGAAAGAAGTAGGGGTTCGAATGATAAAGGGAAATTTTGGTCAAGCAATAGTGCAGGAAATAAGGGGAGCGGACAAGGTAGTGATGGGCCGTCGTGGCGAAGGAATGTACCAAGTGGAGATGACGAGGAAGGAGCAGGAAGGACTGAAGGAAAAGAAGTGACAAGCCCTTTCACGTTAAAGGAGTGTGAGGACCAAGGAGCAGGGGAGAGAAAGAGATTGGATTCCAACGAAAAAGTGGTAGAAGAGCCCTCTAGAAAGGAACAAACACTTGCAATAGAATCGAGTAAGGCCGAAGAGGAAAATAACACTACCACAAAAGCAAATCGTGTTTCAAAAGGATGCGGTCAAACGGAGATCAATCAACAATAAAGCAACGAAATAACAAATCAAGTAGAAACGGGGACAGGGATGAAGATGAAGGAATTACAGAAATATGCCAATGAAGGTGACATACCAATGGAAAAGAAGAAGGGAAGAACAGTCAAAATTATGAGACAGGATAGAGCGAATAAAGCACAAACTCAAGTGAATATGGCCACAGAAGCAAAGAAGCGTGGTGCAGATGATATGGAAATTGACATGGAGCCAGTCACTGAGAAAAAGATGAAAATGAAAGTAGAGATAAATGCCACGATCGATGAAGGGAGAACTGGGGAAGCAAATACCAAGGCCGGAGAACCCAAATTTGATGTGAAAGCGGGATTGGCGAACCAATCCCGCGAGGCCAAATGAGGATCACGGCTTGGAACCGCCGGGGGTTGGGGAACGGCCCGGCAGTGAGAGGGCTTCTGGATCTGCAGAAGCAGGAGGACCCTGATATTCTTTTCTTGTCAGAAACCAAACTGAATGGAAGGAAAATGGAAAATCTGAAATGGCGATTGGGAATGAATAACCTAGTGACGAGGGACTGTGAAGGAAAAAGTGGAGGCCTTGCACTCTTATGGAAGAAAGATATTCAAGTGGAACTCCATAACTACTCCAGATATCATATAGATGTGGTGATAACTGAAGGAGATGGTTTCAGATGGAGATTTACCGGAATTTATGGTGAACCTGCTACTGAAAAGAAGAACATAACTTGGAAATTACTGAGTATTCTGAATCAACAGCTCAACCTACCGTGGCTTTGCGTAGGTGACTTTAATGAAATCCTTTACACTCATGAAAAGAAAGGAGGGCCAAATAGACCACAATCAGCGATGGAGAAATTCAGACTAGCACTTGCTGAATGTGGTTTAAGGGATCTTGGCTATATAGGAGACAAGTTCACCTGGCGAAACAACAACCATATAGCTAGTCGGTATATAAAGGAGAGGTTAGACAGAGCAGTGGGTGATCAAAACTGGTGCAACCGATTTCCCTCATATACGGTGGTGAATGGAGACCCAAGGCACTCAGACCATCGCCCAGTCACTGTTCGGGTAGATAGCAGGAATAACCACTTGAGACCAAGGAGCTACGGGAACAACTTCAGATTTGAGGCAAGGTGGCTAGAGGAAGAAGAATGTGAAGCTGTGGTAAACAAAGCATGGAACAATGCCAGTAGAATGGGTGATGTCGGTACAACAAGCAAGCTACAGGCAGTAGCAAGAGACTTAAAATATTGGGATCACAATGTTCTCGGTGATCTTGAGAAAAGAATCAAGCAAATGAAATCTGAGTTAGAGAAAGTGAGAAAAGGAGATATAAATCAGGAAAAAGTCTCAAGAGAGCATTTGTTGAAGGAAAAGCTAGAGAGAATGGAACATCAAAAAGACATACACTGGAAACAGCGGGCACATGTTAAATGGCTACAATTTGGAGACAAGAATACAAAGTTCTTCCATGCCTTTGCTTCCGAGAGGAAAAGGAAGAACACAATTCAAAAATTGAAAAGAGAGGATGGTAGATGGATGGAGGACGAAAACTCTATGAAAGAACACATTTCAGGCTACTTTTATAGCCTTTTCTCCTCCACGGCTAAGCATAATAATACATGCATCCTAGAAGCAATTACTCCAAGAGTACACGAAGGCATAAATGATATGTTGTGTGCCCAATACACAAAGGAAGAAGTGAAGAAGGCACTTCTCGACATTGGGGATCTCAAAGCACCTGGACCTGATGGAATGCCTGCTATATTTTTCAAAAAGTTTTGGCATATCATGGGTGACCAAATAACGAGGGAGGTGTTGAATGTACTTAATGGGGGAGAGATGCCAGAGGAGTGGAATAATACGATGGTGGTGCTTATACCAAAAACACCAAGGCCGGAAAAAATAAATGACTATAGGCCGATCAGCCTTTGCAATGTTCTCTACAAGATGGTGTCCAAGGTAATAACAAATAGATTAAAGTATATCTTACCAGACATCATAGGACCCAATCAAAACGCATTTGTACCAGGTCGTATTATCACTGATAATATTTTATTGGCCTATGAACTAACACATTTTTTACAAAGGAAAAGGAATGGTGCAAAAGCCTATGCAGCCATAAAGCTGGACATGAGCAAAGCATATGACAGGGTCGAATGAAGGTTCCTGCATGACATGATGACAAAGATGGGCTTCAACAAAAACTGGGTCAATCTGATTATGAAGTGCGTCACCACTGTTAAGTACCAAATTAAGGTGAATAGGGGAGTCACGGATGTAATTATCCCACAAAGAGGACTGCGTCAAGGAGACCCTCTTTCCCCATATCTATTTCTGATATGCGCAGAAGGTTTCTCCGCCCTACTTAACGAAGCTGAAGCTAATGGAAGACTAAAGGGGATACAAATATGTAGACGAGCCCCAAGTGTGAGTCACCTTCTGTTCGCTGATGATTCACTTCTGTTGATGGAGGCAAATGCAAATGCAGCGCGGGAAGTGAATAATATCCTAAGCACTTATGAAGCATGTTCTGGGCAAATGATCAATAAAGAGAAGTCAGCCATTCTATTCAGCAAAAACACTGTTGGAAGCAAGAGGAATGAGATGAAGAGAATTCTGGGGATAAATGTTGAAGGGTTTAGAGGGAAGTATTTAGGCCTGCCGGTATATATTGGGAAGAACAAAGCAAGGGCTTTCAATTACATAAAAGAGAAAGTATGGAAAATAATACATGGATGGAAAGAAAAGCTCTTATCAAAGGCTGGCAAGGAAGTATTGATCAAAGCTGTAGCACAGGCTATACCAGTATACGCAATGGCCTATTTTGACTTGACAAAATCCTTTTGTGAAGAGTTAAGTGCAATAATCGGGAGGTATTGGTGGAGTCAGATGGATAAAACAAATAAGATACATTGGGTGAGTTGGGACGTAATATCAAAACCAAAGGCAGAAGGTGGATTAGGATTCAGGAACCTGCACTACTTTAACTTGGCCATGTTGGCCAGGCAAGCATGGCGGATATTGCAAAATCCTTTCTCATTATGCACACAAGTTCTTGCTGCTAAATACTTTCCAGATGGTTCAATACTAGAAGCGAAGCCAATGAAGGGTATTTCGTATTCATGGCGAAGTATCCTCGAAGGGGTACAGTTGCTCAAAAATGGAATCATTTGGCGAGTAGGAAATGGAGAAAACATTCGTGTATGGGAGGACCCATGGATCCCAAGGGGAAGTACAAGGAGGATCAGTTCGCCAAAAGGAAGAAACTTAATAGGAAGGGTCTCTGAATTGATAAATCCTATAACAAATCAATGGGATGCTGACCTAATAAAGCAAACATTTTGGCCAGAGGATGCAAATATCATCCTTCAGATACCTATTCAAGAACAAACAGGTGACTTCCTTGCTTGGCATTATGATAAAAAGGGTCTCTTCTCGGTAAAGTCGGCGTACAAGGTTGCTGTAGATAATGTAGTAAGAGAATCATCTTCAGGACTAACTTCAACTTCTAATGCAGAAACAGAGAATTCAGATTTTGACTGGAAGAAGTTATGGGCGCTTCCCCTACCAAGCAAAGTGAGGCACTTTCTATGGAGAATTGCAACATACAGCCTGCCTCTAAGGACAAAGCCAAAAAGGAAAGGTATGCCTATTGATACTAGATGCCCAGTATGTTTTAGATTCGATGAAGATGGTGGACATATATTTTTGAAATGCAAAAAAGTAAGAGAATTGTGGAGAACATCCATGTTAGAACACATTAGAACTAAACTTCTTGATTGTCCTGATTCAAAAAAGGTTCTTGAGGAAATTTTTAAACTAGAACCGGGTGAATGTCTCAAAGTCTGCTTCTTAATGTGGTTGTGGTGGAATGAGAGAAATAAAGCCAATAATGGCGACCAAATTAGATCCATAGGGGAAGTTTCATCTTTTGCGGAATATCATCTTTTCAACTGTATGAAGGATAAGACTCAAGAAAAAGAGAAGAGCAACAGGAAAATGCAGAAGTGGAAACCACCTCCAGAGGGAAACCTGAAGATTAATATAGATGGGGCTTTCATCGAGGCATCAAAAATAGGAGGCTGGGGTTTCACGTTGAGAAATGATCAAGGAGTTTTATTGGCTGCTGGTGCGGGTAAGCTGAAGCATGTATCTGACCCGCTACACGCTGAAGCGCTTGCCCTGGAACTTGCTACAAATATTGCGATCAAAATGGGATGCCAGCAGGTAATTTTCGAAACTGATTCCATGATGCTGAAGCAGGCAATCACCAGTACAGAGTATGATTTATCAAAGTTGGGATCCTTATTCCAAGATGTAAAATTTCAGATGCGTGTAGGTTTGATTGTTGTAAGCTTTGAACATTGTAATAGAGAGTGTAACGGAGCAGCACACATTTTAGCTATGCATGGTCTAGGCATGGAAAATGACTGCTCTGAGACTTGGCTTGGTAATTTCCCAGAATTTGTACTCGATGCTGTTGTTGGCGACATGCCAAATGTTCTAATGTAATGGAATACAATGTGTTCCTTTCAAAAAAAAAATTGGGCTGCATTTGGTGATTATTTTGCCCCCAGGAGTATTACACGTCAAGGAAACCCTGTCACCACCCTCAAAAAAAAAAGAAAAGGAAACCCTGTCACCGTACCTTTTTTGCACCCTTCTTTTTCACTTTGAAGTTATCCTGTGTAATATGACTATAAGTTAATAAGGACCGTAAAGGCAAACTGAACGGGTCTACTTCGTCAATGAAACCCCGTGGTTGGATGGTTAGGAGGACAGTGTTATCCCCTGCCTACCGGATTTTAAGTCTCAGGCTTGACATTGGTGCGAGGCGATGTGTGTTAAGTGGGAGGAGACATTCCCGTTGACTACGAAGGCGTTTGTGGCTACTTCATCAATCTCAAGATGATGTGGCTCAGTCTCTTCGAGGTGCTAATAGGGATAAGATGTGCGTCCATGTGTTCATATGAATGAGTATATGTGTGTGTATATGAGTGTCTGCATTTGTACCGTGTTAAAAAAATACTTGTCACTGTATCTTTTTTGTGACCCTCTTTTTTCAAAGTTACTCCCTCCATTTCAAAATATAGTGCGCCCGCTTTCCGAGGTCCAACTTTGACCATAAATTTAACCAACGAGACCAACTGTGGCGGGAGAAAAAAATTATATAATTGGAAACTTCTTTTGAATACGAATTCATTGATATAAATTTTGCTCCCGCCGCAATCGGTCTTGATAGTTAAATTTACGGTCAAAGTTGAAGCACGGGAATAGAGAAAGCACTATATTGTGAAATTGAGGAAGTATCATACGGTGTTGCAAATGTGTAAATATGACTATCAGGTTAAAAAGGACTGTGGTAAAGGCAACGGAACGGAACGGGTCTTGACTATCTTTCCACACCGATCATGTGTCTCTGTTTTCGTGAGGGCGCAACTCTGCAAGCAGCTCAGCACAAAGGAAGAGAACGAGAAGCTCCGGAACAAGACGTTCGATCTTTGAAGCTTCAGTGTCAAACAGTAGCCTAAGATGTCAAAGTTTTCAACTCTTGGTACAGTCATGGACTCTTAGCCCATAGCAGTACTTAATATGCGAGTTAGCCACTAAAAGCACACGGCTTTTACAATTTACATGGTCGCCATAACTCGCGCCTCCGTGAAATGGACTCTCATCCAGACCTACCAGTCACAAAAATGTGATCATAGAAAGAAGAAAAAGAACATCCCATATAGAGTAGTACTCCCTCCGTCCCATAATGTAAGAAAGCGTCTTACATTATGAGACGGAGGGAGTAGTTATCTTGCTCCATAATCTGCATTCTGTCTTACATTATGGGACGGAGGGAGTAGTTATCTTGCTCCACAATCTGCATTCTGTCAAGCTTGCAACGCGCTTACACCAAGAGAGCCTATATGGAAACGTGACGATTAATGCACAGACATGGCTCGACCTGGATTAGTAGTTGTTGGCCAGCGAAGCATGGCCTGATCTCAGCCGCCGTGTGTTTGACCGAACTGGTAATGCGCCTTGAATGCATTTTTGGCGGCAATGATGGACGACGCTGGGTCGTTGCCCAAGTCGTTGGAGGCAGCACCACCGTGATGATGACGGCGAGCGCTGGCGCGGGGCACCGGAATCTGACGCTCCCCGGCGGGCGCCTCCCTGTCTTTGGCTCACGAGCGGTGGATATTTGCCCTGCCGCTGCCGCTGCCTCTGTACCCGGTGGTCCAATCTCATCCGTTGTGCTGGTTGTTGCAGCGGCAGGGCTTGCTTCACGCTTGGTCTTCCTGTGCGCGGGGGCCAGCGGCGGGCATACGTGTCGACCCGTCGTTCGCGCCAGGCACCGCTGCCCGGTGTGCATGGCCGATCGGACGGGCTCGCCTCCGCTCCGGGTGAGCATGTTGGGCGGGGATTTGCATGCGCTCTCTGCAACAGTGCTATGCAGTGCAGGTAAAGGGGAGGCCCAGAGTGAATGATGCGACGTAGCCTGTCGCCCATGCATCTCGTCGCCAACAACATGGCCGGCCGGGCTGGCTGGCTCGATGGCTATAATAGTGGCCCTCCCTGCTGCGCTGCACTGCACTGCGCTGCAGGGTCGGGCGTATGCGTGCCACTGGATGTGTGCGTGTGGGCACTGTGGCGTTCAGCGCCTGCCAGCGTAACCCTCATGCACGCACGACCAAGGCTCAGATTTCCGGGTTTTCCTCTCCCGAATGATCATGGGCCGCAGAAGAAATCCTTGTTTTTCCGGACAGGCAGTCATGCCGTTTGCAAGCTAGTACTACTAGCTAGCAGTGGCATGTTCATTGTTGAGTCAAGGTTTGAAAGTCTAGACCCATTGAGGTGAGCACGCACCCATTTTCATTGACCCGGGCACGGGCAGGAAAAACAAGCGCCGCCCTCTCGACCGGCATGCGTTATGTCAAAGCATGTTGCTTTCGGGGCGCTCGATTCGCGCAACAAGTTGCACCATCACCACGTACTCGTGCCACACAGCTAGCGCCGCGCCGGCCGAGCGTGTCTCCTGCGTTGGAATAGGGATCTCCCCGGCGACGACGATGACTCCGTCGCCTGATCGATCCATCCGTTGTAGCGTCGTAGTAGCAGCATGGGATTCCGACGGGACGACGTTCGACGGCGACCATGCCGACATGCGCAGCACCGTGCCCATGTCGTCGGCACGTCACGCCGCGAGCGGTGGTCAAGGAAAAACCAAAGCCCGCCCGCGATCTGCCTCTGCAGGCGACTCGAGAGGCTTCCCTGGGTTATTGCTCAAGGTAGGGACGCATCTGCATCGGCGTCGACCCATGGGTGCAGGCCACTGGCCGACGGGCACAATTATATTTTCCATTGCGATCTGACTGTAAAGACGATAATTGGTTGGTTGGCTAGCCCTAGCCCATAGCCCTAGCCTAGCCAGCGGCCTGGGGGGAACGGGACTGTTACGGATTGCGCGCCACAGTTAGATAAAGTGGCCGGAGCCTAGCGGGCTAGAGAGGCTGACAGCGATCGGAACGGGCACTGCACTGCACCGACTGTCGGTTTTTGCTACAACTTGTTGCGTGTCTAGCCCAGGCAGTGCGCGAGTGGGTGGGAGGGAGGACCGAATCCAGCTCGAGCCAAGGGTCCCGGTCCCGGGCCGTGATGATCGGTCGATCGAGCAGCTGGATAAGCTCAAGGACCCTTCCTTTATGGCGATGCATACCAGCTCGGGAGCAGGCATCTATCTGCTCTAGGCTTGGTGCTGCAGAGAATCCCTGCCTCGTCCCCGCGCGCGCATCATCACTGCATGGGCAAACCCAGGGAGTGATGGGAGAGAGAGAGAGAGAGAGGGATCTGTTGCCCAACTGCCAGCAGCTGCTCCCCTGAGCCAGGTCCGTGCATGACACCACCCTCTTGCTCCCCACGGACGCAACAACAGCGGAGGACACACCAGAGGGTTGGTTCCGACGGGAACCGTGCCTGCGTACGTAACCCCAAACACACCTTGACGGAGGGAGGGCACACGATAGTAAATTCTATGTATGGAGAAAGGTGGTGTCGGGGAAGAATCTCATGGAATTGAAATTCTACATGAAAATAATTTTATTAAAGCATGCACTTTCATATACGGAGTAGTGTGTTTTTTTTACTAATTTTTGGAGGATTTTGAATATGAGCTCAAGCTCAGAGCATCTCCAGCCGTTGGTCTCCCAGGAGGCGTTTAAAATCACCGCTTGAGGGCGTACCGGCGCTAAAATTGGCATGGGGGCTTTCGGGCCCCAGCCGCCGGCCCCAGGGTCGTCCTCAGAAGATGACATATTTTTATACAAAATAGGAATTCGGCTAAAGTTCTGCGAAAATGACATTTTATAGCATAGCTTTTATTACATAAACAAATTTAATCATTCTACGGCGCGAAGAACGCGGTGAGCTTGGCGAAGTCACCGTCATCGTCGCCGGCCTTCTCCTCCTTGACGCGGACGCCGCCCCTGCTGGACCCCGGGCCGGCGTCGCCCTGGCGGACCGGTGCCGGTGGTGCGCCGTCGTCACTATTGTCGTCGAGGACGATGACGCCTTCCTCGTCACGCCCTCGCCGATGCCGTGCGGCGAGCTCTTCATAGGCGCGGTGCTGGCGCTCCATCTCCGTCCGCGCCCAGTCGTCGCACGCCCACTTCAAGGCCGCTGCGTCGTCGAGCGCCTCCTTCTCGCCGCCAGCGATCCCGGGCTCCGTCTTCACATGAGCGAGCCCAGGCTCCTTCTTCACGGCGGTGAGACCCGGCTCCGTTTTCGGCTTGACGAAGCGGGGAGGAGCCGAGGAGGCGCGCCCGCCGCCTTCATTGATGACGATGCTGTTGGAAATATGCCCTAGAGGCAATAATAAAATGGTTATTATTGTATTTCCTTGTTCATGATAATTGTCTATTGTTCATGCTATAATTGTATTAACAGGAAACTGTAATACATGTGTGAATACATAGACCACAACATGTCCCTAGTAAGCCTCTAGTTGACTAGCTCGTTGATCAATAGATGGTCATGGTTTCCTCACCATGGACATTGGATGTCATTGATAACGGGATCACATCATTAGGAGAATAATGTGATGGACAAGACCCAATCCTAAGCCTAGCACAAGATCGTATAGTTCGTCTGCTAAAGCTTTTCTATTGTCAAGTATCATTTACTTAGACCATGAGATTGTGCAACTCCCGGATACCGTAGGAATGCTTTGGGTGTACCAAACGCCACAACGTAACTGGTGGCTATAAAGGTGCACTACGGGTATCTCCGAAAGTGTCTGTTGGGTTGGCACGAATCGAGACTGGGATTTGTCACTCCGTGTAAACGGAGAGGTATCTCTGGGCCCACTCGGTAGGACATCATCATAATGTGCACAATGTGACCAAGGAGTTGATCACGGGATGATGTGTTACGGAACGAGTAAAGAGACTTGCCGATAACGAGATTGAACAAGGTATCGGGATACCGACGATCGAATCTCGGGCAAGTACTATACCGGTAGACAAAGGGAATTGTATACGGGATTGACTGAATCCTTGACATCGTGGTTCATCCGATGAGATCATCGTGGAACATGCGGGAGCCAACATGGGTATCCAGATCCCGCTGTTGGTTATTGACCAAAGAGATGTCTCGGTCATGTCTGCATTATTCCCGAGCCCGTAGGGTCTACACACTTAAGGTTCGATGACGCTAGGGTTATAGGGAAAGTATGTACGCGGTTACCGAATGTTGTTCGGAGTCCCGGATGAGATCCCGGACATGACGAGGAGTTCTGAATGGTCCGGGGGTGAAGATTGATATATTGGACGAAGGGTTTTGGAGTCCAGAAGTGTTCCGGATGTACCGGGTGATGGCCAGTATGACTGAAAGGTGTTTCGGGAGCCCCGGCAAGTGTTGGGGGGGCTTCATGGGTCAAGGAAAGGGGGCAAACCAGCCCACTAAGGGGTTGTGCGCCCCCTCACCTATTCCCACGTGACCAGGGGGTTTGGGGCGCCCCATCTAGGGTTCCCACCTCTTGGCTTGGGGGCCAAGTCACCCAAGGGGGAGATCTCATCTGCCCTGGCCGTCGTCCCCCCTAGGGGAAACCCTAGGGCGCCTCCCCTTGCCCTTGCCCCTATATATAGTGGAGGTTTTGGGGCTGCACAACACACGAGTCTCTCTTTCCCAAGGCGCAGCCCTACCTCTCTCCCTCCTCGTCTCTTGTAGTGCTTGGCAAAGCCCTGCTGGAGTACCGCACTCCTCCACCACCACCACGCCGTCGTGCTGCTGCTGGACGGAGTCTTCCCCAACCTCTCCCTCTCTCCTTGCTGGAACAAGTCATGGGAGACGTCACCGGGCTGCACGTGTGTTGAACGCGGAGGCGCCGTTGTTCGGCGCTTAGATCGGAATCGACCACGATCTGAATCGCTATGAGTACGACTACCTCATCCGCGTTCTAGTAACGCTTCCGCTTAGCGATCTACAAGGGTATGCAGATGCACTCCCCTTCCCTACGTTGCTAGATTACTCCATAGATTGATCTTGGTGATGCGTAGAAAATTTTAAATTTCTGCTACGATCCCCAACAGTGGCATCATGAGCTAGGTCTATGCGTAGATTCTATGCACGAGTAGAACACAAAGTAGTTGTGGGCGATGATTTGTTCAATTTTCTTGCCGTTACTAGTCTTATCTTGATTCGGCGGCATTGTGGGATGAAGCGGCCAGGACCGACCTTACACGTACACTTACGTGAGACAGGTTCCACTGACTGACATGCACTTGATGCATAAGGTGGCTGGCGGGTGTCCGTCTCTCCCACTTTACTCGGATCGGATTCGATGAAAAGGGTCCTTATGAAGGGTAAATAGCAATTGGCATATCACCGTTGTGGTTTTGCGTAGGTAAGAAACGTTCTTGCTAGAAACCCATAGCAGCCACGTAAAATATGCAACAACAATTAGAGGACGTCTAACTTGTTTTTGCAGGGTATGCTATGTGATGTGATATGGCCAAAAGGATGTGATGAATGATATATGTGATGTATGAGATTGATCATGTTCTTGTAATAGGAATCACGACTTGCATGTCGATGAGTATGACAACCGGCAGGAGCCATATGAGTTGTCTTAATTTATTTATGACCTGCATGTCAATGAAAACGCCATGTAATTACTTTACTTTATTGCTAACCGTTAGCCATAGTAGTAGAAGTAATAGTTGGCGAGACAACTTCATGAAGACACGATGATGGAGATCATGGTGTCATGCCGGTGACGATGGTGTTCATGCCGTGCCTCGAAGATGGAGATCAAAGGCGCAAGATGATATTGGCCATATCATGTCACTTTATTATTTGCATGTGATGTTTGTCATGTTTACATCTTATTTGCTTAGAACGGCGGTAGCATAAATAAGATGACCCCTTGCAATAATTTCAAGAAAGTGTTCCCCCTAACTGTGCACCGTTGCTAAGGTCCGTTGTTCCGAAGCACCACGTGATGATCGGGTGTGATAGGTTCTAACGTTCGCATACAACGGGTGTAAGCCAGATTTACACACGCAATACACTTAGGTTAACTTGACGAGCCTAGCATGTACAGACATGGCCTCGGAACACGGAAGACCGAAAGGTCGAACATGAGTCGTATAGTGGATACGATCAACATGAAGATGTTCACCGATGATGACTAGTCCGTCTCACGTGATGATCGGACACGGCCTAGTTGACTCGGATCATGTATCACTTAGATGACTAGAGGGATGTCTATCTAAGTGGGAGTTCATTGAATAATTTGATTAGATGAACTTAATTATCATGAACATAGTCAAAAGGTCTTTGCAAATTATGTCGTAGCTCACGCTTTGGTTCTACTGTTTTAGATAAGTTCCTAGAGAAAATTTAGTTGAGAGTTGACAATAGCAATTATGCGGATTGGGTCCGTGAACTGAGGATTGTCCTCATTGCTGCACAGAAGGGTTGTGTCCTTAATGCACCGCTCAGTGTGTTGAACCTCAAGCATCGTCTGTAGATGTTGGGAAACATCTGACATACACGTTTTGATGACTACGTGATAGTTCAGTACGTAATACTAACGGTTTAGAATTGTGGCACCAAAGACGTTTTTCGAAACGTCGCAGAACATATGAGATGTTCCAAAGACTGAAATTGGAATTTCAGACTAGTGCCCACGTCAAGAGGTATGAGACCTCTGACAAGTTTCTTAAGCCTGCAAACTAAGGGAGAAAAACTCAATCGTTGAGCATGTGCTCAGATTGTCTGAGTACTGCAATCGCTTGAACCGAGTGGGAGTTAATCTTCCAGATGAGATAGTGATGGTTCTCCATAGTCACTGCAACCAAGCTATTGGAGCTTCGTGATGAACTATAACATATCAAGGATAGACATGATGATCCTTGAGCAACTCGCGATGTTTGACACCGCAAAAGTAGAAATCAAGTAGGAGCATCAATTGTTGATGGTTAAACCACTAGTTTCAAGAAGGGCAAGGGAAAGAAGGGATACTTCATGAGACGACAAATCTGTTGCTGCTCTAGTGAAGAAACCCAAGGTTGAACCAAACCCGAGACTAAGTGCTTCTATAATGAGGGGAACGGTCACTGAAGCAGAACTACCCTAGATACTTGGTAGATGAGAAGGCTGGCAAGGTTGACAGAAGTATTTAGGACATACGTCATATTATTGTGTACTTTACTAGTACTCCTAGTAGCACCAGGGTAATAAATACCGGTTCAGTTGCTAAGCGTTAGTAACTCGAAATAAAAGGCTGCGGAGACTAGCTAAAGGTGAGATGACGATATGTGTTGGAAGTGTTTCCAAGGTTGATGTGATCAAACATCGCACGCTCCCTCTACCATCGGGATTGGTGTTAAACCGAAATAATTGTTATTTGGTGTTTGCATTGAGCACATAGACATGATTGGATTATGTTTATCGCCACACGGTTATTCATTTAAGAAGAATAATGGTTACTCTGTTTATTTGAATAATACCTTCAATGGTCTTGCACCTAAAATGAATGGTTTATTGAATCTCGATCGTAGTGATACACATATTCATGCCAAATGATATAAGAGAGTAATGATAGTACCACATACTTGTGGCACTGCCATTTGAGTCATGTTGATATAAAACGCATGAAGAAGCTCCATGTTGATGGATCTTGGGACTCACTCGTTTTTGAAAAGATTGAGACATGTGAACCATGTCTATTGGTAGATATGCATGAAGAAACTCCATACAGATGGATCGTTTGGACTCACTTGATTTTGAATCACTTGAGACATGCAAATCATACCATATGGGCAAGATGACTGAAATGCCTCGTTTTCAGTAAGATGGAACAAGAAAGCAACTTGTTGGAAGTAATACATTTTGATGTGTGCAGTCCTATGAGTGTTGAGGCACGCAATGGATATCGTTATGTTCTTACTTCACAGATGATTTGAGTAGATGTTGAGTATATTTACTTGATGAAAAACAAGTCTGAATTATTGAAAGGTTCAAGTAATTTCAGAGTGAAGTTGAAGATCGTCGTGACAAGATGATAAAATGTCTATGATATGATCATAGAGATGAATATCTGAGTTACGAGTTTGGCACACAATTAAGACATTGTGGAAATTGTTTCACAACTAATACCACCTGGAACACCATAGTGTGATGGTGTGTCCGAACATCATAACTGCACCCTATTGGATATGGTGCATACCATGATATCTCTTATAGAATTACCACTATCGTTTATGGGTTAGGCATTAGAGACAACCGCACTCACTTTAAATAGGGCACCACACAATTCCGTTGAGACAACACCGTATGAACTATGGTTTAGAGAAACCTAAGCTGTCGTTTCTTAAAAGTTTGGGTCTGCGATGCTTATGTGAAAAAGTTTCAGGCTGATAAGGTCGAACCCAAAGCGGATAAATGCATTTTCATAGAATACCCAAAAATAGTTGGGTATACCTCCTATTTCAGATCCGGAAGCAAAAGTGATTGTTTCTAGAAACGAGTCCTTTCTCGAGGAAAAGTTTCTATCGAAAGAATTGAGTGGGAGGATGGTGGAGACTTGATGAGGTTATTGAACCGTCACTTCAACTAGTGCGTAGCAGGGCACATGAAGTTGTTCCTGTGGCACCACACCAATTGAAATGGAAGCTTATGATAGTGATCATGAAACTTCGGATCAAGTCACTACCAAACCTCATAGGTCGACAAGGATGCATACTACTTCAGAGTGGTACGTAATCCTGTCTTGGAAGTCATGTTGCTAGACAACAATGAACCTACGAGCTATGGAGAAGTGATGGGGGGCCCAGATTCCGAAGAATGGCTCGAGGCCATAAAATCCGAGAGAGGATCCATGTATAAAAGAAAGTATAGACTTTGAAAGAACCACTTGATGGTCGTAAGGCTGTTGGGTGCAGATGGATTTTAAAAGGAAGAAAGACAATGATGGTAAGTGTCACCATTAAGAAAGCTCGACTTGTCGTTAAGATGTTTCCCGACAAGTTCAAGGAGTTGACTACGATGAGACTTTCTCACTCGTAGCGATGCTAAGAGTCTGTTGGAATTATGTTAGCAGTTACTGCATTATTTATGAAATCTTGCAGATAGGATGTAAAAAAACATTGTTTCCTCGACATTTTTCATGAGGAAAGGTTGTATGTGATACAACCAGAAGGTTTTGTCAATCCTGAAAGATGCTGACAAGTATGCAAAGCTCCAGCAATCCTTCTAAGGACTGGAGTAAGCATCTCGGAGTTGGAATGTACGCTTTGATGAGATGATCAAAGATTTTGGGTTTATACAAAGTTTATGAGAAACTTGTATTTCCAAAGAAGTGAGTGGGAGCACTATAGAATTTTTGATGAGTATATGTTGTTAACATATTGTTGATCAGAAATGATGTAGAATTTCTAGAAAGCATGCAGGGTTATCTGAAAAGTGTTTTTCAATGGAAAATCTGGATTAAGCTACTTGAACATTGAGCATCAAGATCTATAAGGATAGATAAAAAAACGCTTAATAGTACTTTTGAATGAATACATACCGTGACAAGATTTTGAAGGAGTTCAAAATAAATCAGCAAAGAAAGAGTTCTTAGCTATGTCACAAGGTGTGAATATTGAGTAAGACTCAAGACCTGACCACGGCAGAAGAGAGAGAAAGGACGAAGGTCGTCCACTATTCTTTAGATGTAGGCTCTACAATATGCTATGCTGTGTACCGCACCTGAAGTGTGCCTTGCCATGAGTCAGTCAAGGGGTACAAGAGTGATCTAGGAATGGATCACATGACATCGGTCGAACTTACCCTTAGTAACTAGTGGACTAAGGAATTTTCTCGATTATGGAGGTGGTAAAAGAGTTCGTCGTAAAGGGTTACGTCGATGCAAACTTTGACACTAATCTGGATGACTCTGAGTAGTAAACCGGATTTGTATAGTAGAACAGTTATTTGGAATAGCTCCAAGTAGCGCGCGGTAGCTGCATCTACAAGATGACATAGAGATTTGTAAAGCACACATGGATCCGAAAGGTTCAGACTCATTGACTAATAAACCTCTCTCACAAGCAAGATATGAACAAACCCCATGGGTGTTGGATTCACTGCAATCACATAGTGATGTGAACTAGATTATTGACTCTAGTGCAAGTGGGAGACTGTTGGAAATATGCCCTAGAGGCAATAATAAAATGGTTATTATTGTATTTCCTTGTTCATGATAATTTTCTATTGTTCATGCTATAATTGTATTAACCGGAGACCGTAATAAAATGTGTGAATACATAGACCACAATATGTCCCTAGTAAGCCTCTAGTTGACTAGCTCGTTGATCAATAGATGGTCATGGTTTCCTCAACATGGACATTGGATGTCATTGATAACGGAATCACATCATTAGGAGAATAATGTGATGGACAAGACCCAATCCTAAGCCTAGCACAAGATCGTATAATTCGTCTGCTAAAGCTTTTCTATTGTCAAGTATCATTTCCTTAGACCATGAGATTGTGCAACTCCCGGATACCGTAGGAATGCTTTGGGTGTACCAAACGCCACAACGTAACTGAGTGGCTATAAAGGTGCGCTACGGGTATCTCCGAAAGTGTCTGTTGGGTTGGCATGAATCGAGACTGGGATTTGTCACTCCGTGTAAATGGAGAGGTATCTCTGGGCCCACTCGGTAGGACATCATCATAATGTGCACAATGTGACCAAGGAGTTGATCACGAGATGATGTGTTACGGAACGAGTAAAGATACTTGCCGGTAACGAGATTGAACAAGGTATCGGGATACCGACGATCGAATCTCGGGCAAGTACTATACCGGTAGACAAAGGGAATTGTATACGGGATTGACTGAATCCTTGACATCGTGGTTCATCCGATGAGATCATCGTGGAACATGCGGGAGACAACATGGGTATCCAGATCCCGCTGTTGGTTATTGACCAGAGTGATGTCTCGGTCATGTCTGCATTATTCCCGAGCCCGTAGGGTCTACACACTTAAGGTTCGATAACGCTAGGGTTATAGGGAAAGTATGTACGCGGTTACCGAATGTTGTTCGGAGTCCCGGATGAGATCCCGGACATCACGAGGAGTTCCGGAATGGTCCGGAGTTGAAGATTGATATATTGGACGAAGGGTTTTGGAGTCCAGAAGTGTTCCGGAGGTACCGGGTGATGGCCAGCATGATCGAAAGGTGTTTTGGGAGCCCCGACAAGTGTTGGGGGGCTTCATGGGCCAAGGAAAGGGGGTAAACCAGCCCACTAAGGGGCTGTGCGCCCCCTCACCTATTCCCACGTGACCAGGGGGTTTGGGGCGCCCCATCTAGGGTTCCCACCTCCTGGCTTGGGGGCCAAGTCACCCAAGGGGGAGATCCCATCTGCCCTGGCCGCCCCCCTAGGGGAAACCCTAGGGAGCCTCCCCTTGCCCTTGCCCCTATATATAGTGGAGGTTTTGGGGCTGCACAACACACGAGTCTCTCTCTCCCAAGGCACAGCCCTACCTCTCGCCCTCCTCGTCTCTCGTAGTGTTTGGCGAAGCCCTGCTGGAGTACCACGCTCCTCCACCACCACCACGCCGTCGTGCTGCTGCTGGACGGAGTCTTGCCCAACCTCTCCCTCTCTCCTTGCTGGATCAAGGCATGGGAGACGTCACCGGGCTGCACGTGTGTTGAACGCGGAGGCGCCGTTGTTCGGCGCTTAGATCGGAATCGACCGCGATCTGAATCGCTACGAGTACGACTGCCTCATCCGCGTTCTAGTAACGCTTCCGCTTAGCGATCTACAAGGGTATGTAGATGCACTCCCCTTCCCCTCGTTGCTAGATTACTCCATAGATTGATCTTGGTGATGCGTGGAAAATTTTAAATTTCTGCTATGATCCCCAACAGATGTTGGCCGAGCGGGCGCGCCGGTCGAGCGGGGTCTCCGCTGCGGGCTCGGCCTTGAGGCCGAACACCGCCGGAGAGCCTGAGGAGTGGGAAGAGGAGTGGGAGGAGGAGCCGGACGAGGACGACGAGCCGGCGACAAACCTCCTGGGCATCCATTGCCCGGTGCCGCGGCGGGGGGCCGGGGCGGCGGCCGGGTATGTGAGCAGCGGGTTGTTGCCGCCCTCAAGGTACGCGATAACCTCGTGAAGCGTCCGGCCGGGGGCGTCCCACCATAGGCGCCGCCCCTCGCTGTTCCCCCAGCCCCCACCGCCAGCGCCCCGTTGGTGGAGGCGAGGCACTGCTCCTGACGGCACTGGAAGTACGCCGCCCACGCCTCGTGGTTGTCGGCGGTGTACTGCGGGAAGGCGCGCTGCTCCTCGGCCAGCGATGACCGAACGCGGTCGACCTCGCCGGCGAATTAGTCGGGGCACGCGACGACGTCCGACAGTGGGGGAACGGGGACGCCTCCGGCGCTGCGCCTCCATCCCGTCGGCCCAACGCGCATGTCTGGAGGCGCCAGGATGTTGGCTTTCGTAAAGCAGGTGCGCCGGGATGTTGGCTTTCGTAAAGCAGGTGCGCCTCCCCCGCGTGCAGCGAGCGGCGGCTGAAGCCTTTGGCCGCCGCTCTTTCACCGGGGAACCGCTTGCACATCGTCGCGACTGGGCTGGGGAGAGATGAGAGGTTCGTCGGCAGCGGAGAGAGAGAGAGGCAGAGAGCACGACGTCTGTGGCCAGCAGGGGGGGCTTTTTATAGCCGCCGGGGAGACGTGTGTACACGTGGCGGGGAGTGAGGCATCGCCACGCCGCCCGTGAGGGGTCGTCCTGTGGTGAGGAATCAATGGAAGGCTGACCGACGGTAGCCTTGGCATTGATTCACCGCGGGAAGCCAAGGCGTTCTGAGGACGCCGAGGTGAGTGTCGCTGACTCGGCGGGCCCGCGGCTCTTTCGCGCCAAAACCGTTTTGCCCGGCGCCCCCGAGCGCCCCCCAGCGCGCCAGGTTCGGCTTGGGTGCGCCGGCGCCAAATTCGGCCCAAGCCGGTGAAAATTGGGCTTCTGGGGTGCGGCTGGGCCGATTTTTATGCGTCGGTGCGAAAAAATCGTCTGGGGAGGGCGTGTTGGGGCGCGGCTGGAGATGCTCTTATGTTCAGTTTTTCTCTCAGAAAACGGAAGGTTATATTACCCGGGCCCTCAGTATCATAATATGGATATAGCCGAATATTAAACTCCTTTGAGGGACCAATAGCCACTTCCTCATCTAGAAATGTGATTTTGTAGATTAGTGTCAGCACCATTCACGCAGAGGCCTCACCTGGCAATAAGAGCTACGTTAGGGCCAACACGTGCTCTGGCTCGCCCAGCGCAGTAGGATTTTCTTCATTGTACACTTAGTTTCGGATGTGCAACGACAATCAAAGGGTAATCTCTATAGATTAGCCAGCTTGGCCCGCCCAACCTTTTGCCTCAAGCTCCGCCACTGCCTGGCAACAAGGTCAAACCTCGCGGTGCACGGCTGCACCGTGCACCAGCGCGTACCGGGCGCTACCACGAGCCAAAATGGTTGAACCAAGCCAGCTAGATGAGGAGGATAATTAACCTGCATGGTCCGGGGGACGGGGGCATCCAGAGGATCACGGCAAGCCTTGCGGCTACTACTCTCTCCTTCCTCCTTTTTTTCCTTCGCAAGAACAACTACCAGTTCTTGTAATTTGTCTATAATAAGCTAACTACTTCTCAGAGATAGATGAAGAACTACTTCTTCATCTTCCAACACTACTCTATTTGGTATCATAGACCACTCCAACCTTCCTTCCCTCGCATCGATTTCCCCCAGTTCATCGAGACCAGGAGCTTGCGTCACGCGCACGCTCATCTCATGGCCTTGGTTCCAGCCATCGAGACCTTCCTCGAGAAGCTGGATACCATCCTTGTGGCCAACACCGCGGCGATCCAAGCTTCCTTTGCCAAAATCGTCGATCTCCTCGCCCGGCGACCAAATTTGGAGCGGCGCATCGCAGAACTCGGTGATGCGGTGGCGGCGCTCCAACTTGAGCAGCCCCCGCCCACGTCTTCGAGTGGTGAGGACGGCAAGGCGAGCGCATCATCAGGCCCGTAGCCAGTGACATACAGTGCCCAGCTCGGCGTTGTGGCCGGCGTGGCAAGCCTACCTCAGGGGTCTACGGACCATGACGTCTTCAACTTATCACGAGGGTCACTGGCGGACGTCACCGCCGCTCTCGGCAATCGGTCGGTCTAATGCCATGTTCTCTCCTCCTGCATCGTCGTCTTTTGCACACACCAGCCAACTACTCATAGGTCTAGGGCAAGCGAACCCATCCATCTTGTTTCCCCAGTTTTCGAGCGAGTGTTGGGAAACATAGCATGCAATTTCAACAAATTTTCCTACGCTCACGCAAGATCTATCTAGGAGATGCATAGCAACGAGAGGGGGAGATCATCTTCATACCCTTGAAGATAGCAAAGCAGAAGTGTTTATCAACGCGGTTGATGTAGTCGTACACCTTCACGATACGTCCCGATCAAGTACCAAACGTACGCCGGCTCCGCTTTCAGCACACGTTCAGCTCGATGACGTCCTCTCCTTCTTGATCCAGCAAGACATGCAAAGCAGTAGATGAGTTCCGACAGAACGATGGTGTGGTGATGGTTGGTGATGAAGAACAATCTCCGCATGCCTTCGCCAAGCACAACAAAAACTAGACAGAGGATAAACTAGAGGGGACGGGGTTGCCGGCACATGGCTTCGTGAATCTTGATGTGTCTTGGGTGCTAGCCCTGCCCCTCTATTTATATGTTGAGCCTTGGGGTCGAAACTTGGAGTAAAAGCCTCCTCAAAGTTGGTTTTGCCCCGAAAGGTAAGGGTTCCTGGCGTCTAGCCTCTGGTCCCCGCAAAATTCCCTTTTGCACTTTCCAAAAGCCTCGTGGGCTTTCCCCTTTGGCCCAAATAAAGTGTTCTCATACCCAAACATTTCAGGAAACATCCAGAACCCCTTCCGGAGACCAACCACTATTATCCTATATATCAATCTTTACCTTCGGAGCATTCCAGAGCTCCTCGTCATGTCTGTGATCTCATCCGGGACTCCGAACATCATTCGGTCACCAACATACATAACTCATATAAAACTATATCGTTAACGAACGTTAAGCGTGCGGACTCTACGGGTTCAAGAACTATGTAGACATAACCGAGACACCTCTCCGGTCAATAACCAATAGCGGAACCTGGATGCCCATTTTGGCTCTTACATATTCTATGAAGATCTTTATCGGTCGAACCTTATGACAACATACGTAATTCCCTTTGTCCATGGGTATGTTACTTGCTCGAGATTCGGTCATCGGTATCTTCGTACCTAGTTCAATCTCGTCACCGGCAAGTCTCTTTACTCATTCTGTAATACATCACCTTCTGACTAACTCATTAGTCACTTTGCTTGCAAGGCTTCTTATGATGTGCATTACCGAGAGGGCCCAGAGATACCTCTCCGATACTCGGAGTGACAAATCCTAATCTCGATCTATACCAACTCAACAAACACCTTCGGAGATACCTATAGAGCATCTTTATAATCACCCAATTATGTTGTGACGTTTGATAGCACACAAGATATTCCTCTGATATCCGGGAGTTGCATAATCTCATAGTCGAAGGAATATGTATTTGACATGAAGAAAGCAATAGCAATAAAACTGAACGATCACAATGCTATGCAAACTGATGGGTCTTGTCCATCACATCATTCTCCTAATGATGTGATCCCGTTCATCAAATGACAATACATGTCTATGGTTAGGAAACTTAACCATCTTTGATTAACGAGCTAGTCTAGTAGAGGCTTAATAGGGACACGGTGTTTTGCCTATGTACCCACACATGTATCAAATTTCCGGTTAATAAAATTCTAGCAGGAATAATAAACATTACCATGATATAAGTAAATATAAAATAACAACCTTATGATTGCCTTTAGGAGGGGCGGTTGTGTCAGTACATGAAGAGAATCCACACCCCCGCAAAGAACGACCCATCGGCACAGATTTTTGCTGCTGGGAGCATGCTCAAAATGCGAACGCACTAAACAAATTAATTCCGCCCTGCATAGTACCGTACAAAACATATGCCATCACGAAATACGTACAAAAGGTCTAGTAGACAGTACAACAAAACGAGACGCAGCACACGACCATCTTCACTTGCAGACCGCAACCAACGTCAGTGTATAGTAACCTCACGCTGCGCTCGCGCCACCCACTGGTGCCTAGTCTACAGGAATCTATCGGCGATCATGGCAAGTACTGCCACAGCCATCATGGTCGCACGCAGGAAAAACTCATACTTCTCAACCTTATTGTGGAGAGCTACTTTCTCTTGAGCCACGACAAACATTTCCTGCTCGCTCCGTGCAATGATCTGACGTTTCTCCTCATTCATGGCGCTCCGTACAAGTGGATCAGTAGCGAGTCGTCGCCGACGACCATTCTTATGGTTATTTATAGCTAGCAACTGGCTAGGGGATTGGAGATTTTACAATTCACCCCTGTGAAGTGCGGGAAGCCTTCGCTAGAGCATGGGAAGACTAAGTGGAGCACATAACCCGACAACCGTATGCGATGTCACGCGTTATCACACACGTGTTAACATAAGGAAATGTATGTGTAACTTACTAATCATCGCACACTAGTACTCGCACCATTCATCGTGTGCGATACTTCTAGGCATCACAAACAACTCTTTTGCATTTTTCATAGTTTTTTCTACACACATAACCGCACATAAATGAACTGTAGTAACCATTTGTGTTATATTTTCTCATCGCAAACAGTTCATCCGGGTGGCCTGTTTGTCGCGTATCACACACATCTTGTTTACACGGATCATTTGTGTTTTTTTGGCTCATCGCAAACAATTCATCTATGTGAACTGTATGCCGCATATCACATATATCTTCTTAAGTTGAATCGTTTATATTGTGTTGTCTAATCAAAAACAGTTCATCCGAGTGAACTGTATGCCCTATATCGCAAACATCTTAATCTGGTTGACCATTTTTGTTGCGTTCCCTAATCGCAAATAGTTCATCCGAGTGAATTGTATGTCATATATCGCACACACCTTGATATGGCTGCTGTTTTTGTTGTTCTGACTCATCGCAAACAGTTCTTATGGATTAACCGTATGCCATGCATCGCACACGCAACTATAATATGAATCGTGTTTGATATCTCCGCCATCACAAATGTTTCGTATCATTTTTGACGGGGTTTTACATCACCATTTGTGATTAATGCATCACACACAGTTTCGTCGAAGGATCTCTGATTATAGTGTCGCGTTAGCAGCAGTTTGTAGTAGTGATATTAGTAGTAGTATATGTAGTTGGATTATACGGTCGACTTGTCACGGACGTAATGCCTATATTTGATCATGCCATGAAGAATCATCGTAACTCTGCGCTATTCTGTCAATTGCTCAATAGTAATTTGTTTACCCATCGCTACTATGCTCATGAGAGAGATGCCTCTAGTGAACTTATGGCTCCCGGGTCCATTTTTCATATTTACTAAAACCCTAAATTTACTCGTTGTTTTTATTTTATGTTATGAACTTTCCCTTATTGAATCATATGACTCTTAAATTTGCACTCTATTTGTTAATAGTTAGGATGAACTGACATTTGTTTCCTAGTTAGGATTGAGACGATATAGAAATCATGTATGATAAGGTTACCACTGGTTTTTTTAAAAGGAGGATCGTCCCGGCCTCTGCATTAGGTCTGTGGTATGGTACAAGCTCACAAGGGGAGCCGAAGTAAATTAAAGACAAAAGTTGCCACAACCGGCGAAAAGCAAACCAAGATGACTAAACACCTAGCCTATTATTGGACCGTCATCCAAACCAGTTGTAGGTATCCCGTGCTACCATCTCCCAACGGTTGCACCCAATAGCCATATGGTGCTTGGCTACCGCGTGACTGAGTGATGACCACATACGGATCCAAACAGTAGCTATGTATATGACTTGCAAAAAATATATAAGAGTTTTTTTGAAAGATCATGTCATTTCTATTGTTCCATATAGCTCAAAGTAATGCACATACTCCTATTCGAATATGTCCCGCAATATTTGACTCCACTCCATTTAGTCACGTCCCAAATAACGTGTTAATACTATTTGAAGGGTTGATGTTAAAGGCTACATCTACCGTATAGCATAATAGCTTGGCAAGAGGATATTTGAAAAAGTGGTGTTGTCTTGATCACAAAAACAACATCATTTACTACCCTCCCATCTTCGCTTTGCCAAGTTATCTTTAGTCAGAATCACTTCCTTACGTACAAACCACATAAAGATTCTGATTCTTAAAGGTACTTTGATATTTCTAATATGAATTGATTTCAGGATTGGACCAGAGCCTACCAAATCTACATACATAGATTTCACGAAGAATACCTCATTCACGGATAGTTTCCAGCGAATCGTATCAGAGTCATCGGAGAGGTTAACGTCCATCAACCTCCACACGAGATGCAGCCAGCTAGTCCCTAGTGAGAAGTGATGATCGTATCTTATGCCGTTCGCAACCAAACAACGTGTAGTTCATCTATCCAGTGTGACGCAGACAACCAAACAGCATGGTAAAAATTTCTTCTCTGATGCAGCCAGCCAAACAATATGCAGATGATGGTTTTTGGCGTGTTTGGTCTCAACCATGCTTAACTAAGATGCAAAACGACAAAAAAGATGCAAGTAACCAAACGCGTCCCTAGAGTTGCTCTTACACAATGGGATGTACCACAAGGAATTTATGTGACCATGCAAGATGCTTTTTCTGAAAGCTCCCCCACACCAGCCGGCGCCTTCAAATCGCTCACGAGCATCGTTGCCATCGTATCCCACTCGTAGACGTACGCTACGCGGGCAGCTGGCCCTCTGGCCTAAACAGAATACAGCTCAGTACGTGCTGGTATCTCGCGGAAAAGACGAGGCGTCTACCGTCACGTGGTGCGTCACCGGCGAGCGAGCGGCCGGCCGGCCGCGACGACAGCTGAGTTTCTGGCCGAGGGGTAGCACAGCATGCGGTCCGCAGTGTCCGGTGCATGATGGCGCCAAGACGGCCCTCTGATCACTTTCTGCAAAGCAAACGACGACGACCCCTGCGTGCCCGCACTTTTATGGCGCAGAGACCTCCAGGCCTGCATGCCGCTGCCGGGCACCAGGGGTTCAGGCATCAGAGGTCGCCAGCGGCGTACTACCCAGTATTCTACGGGTACGCACGTGTCGACCCCCCATTGCCACTGGGATACACGGCGCCATACGTGGCCGGGGGGACGAGGACCTGCCTCGTGGAAGTCCTGTCGCCCTTGCTTCTGAGAATGTAAAAAAAGCAAGAGAGAAAAGATCCGCACTGTTATCAGGGAATCTTAGGACGCCGGCCGGCCCCTACATTGTAAGTAGTACGTACTTCACATTACAGTGCTGTACTTTGTACCCCAAGTAGAAGATCGATGTGGATATATATACTTCCTCCGTCCGGAAATAAGTGAGCAGATATATATAGAGAATATATATATAGTGTTGTCTTGGTCGTATGGAGCAAACTTAATCCTGCTTGTCTGATCACCATCACAAGTCAAATGTTATTCTAACTTGTTGCCCCGAAAAAGGGGCCCCCTATCGGCACTTGGCACAAGCAGGGGCTGTATTCAGTGAATCCCAGATTAGCCGTCCTCGTCTCAACTGCTGGGACATGTTCTTTTTCGTTTCTAGAAGTTCTTGGCAACACGTTGACAGCGATGGTGCTTCGTTTTCTGCTTTTAACCGCTTGCATGTGGAGACGCTTGTTTTTCACGTGAAAACAAGCTAGCAGGTATGCAAGACCAATAAATGTGTTCAATCACTGGTCATCTCTGCCCTCTCAACTTCTGTGGACACGTTCCAACATTTATGTGGACTCACCATTTCACTATGCATGAAAAAAATAATATTTATGCGCCATCCGTGCAACTCACATGCAATAAATATCTTACAACTACATAATAATTAGATATTGTACTCCCTTTGTTTTTATTTACTTCACATATTAGCTTTGTCTCAAGTCAAACTTTCTAAACTTTAACCAAGCTTATACAAAAAAATTATTAACCCTTCGTATATACATATTTATTATGGATTTGCTAATCCTCATCTAGATGATAAATAACAAAGTATCATCTAACCCTCACACTATCTGATTAATCAGATAAAAAAAGAAAGAAAGAAATCCACACAAAACTTTGCGTAAAATCAAAGGTGTAAGAGTTAGATGTGACTTAATTAACTCTCGATTCTTTTTAATAAACTTGGTCAAACTTTAAAAAGTTTGACTTACGTCAAAGCTAATAAGCGAACTAAATAAAAACAAAGGGAGTAAATTGTATGTAATTTAACTTTAATTCTCATGTTGCTAACCCAAGTACTAAACTTTCATACGGCCAACTCTCATAGAAATAACTGCATCTAATTTCCGCAGCAATGCGCGGGGTGTCATCTCTAGTTATAGTAAGTACTTATGGCAGTACCAATTTAGATAGCCCAGTTGTCCACCACCTTCTTGCAAGGGCCAAAGTTTTGTCAAATCCGAACAAACAACATTCAAATTAAATGGCAAACATAGCTAAACTAGAACATAGTCTAAGGATAATTAGACATACACATCATCGTAGTACGAGAATAAATATACATAGGACATGATTAATCTATAAAGTAAAACATGCCCACCGAATGAGTTTCGAGTTTGACTTGGACGACGATGCCACCACTTACATCGTTGGAGGAGGAGATGCTCCAGTTATCATCATCGTCGTTTTCTGTGGTCGTGGCGACGACATTAGCATTGATATGGTAGCAGCGGGCATTCGACTGGATGGTGGTCATATATACAATGGACCACCACGAGGACCCGCCTCTCCTTCATCGACGTGAGTTCCTCGATGAACCATACCTCCGCAACCACCATATCTCATTATACATTGTTGGAATACATGACACCAAGCTCCATGCACTATGGTTGTGGTGGGGACAGGGCACGACCGTTGGATCGATGCCGTGGTAGTGGCGATAGGGCACAAGTGTTGGATCCGTGTTGTGGTTGCCCTGTCAAGGGCACGACAGTTGGATCTGCGATGTGGTGGCGACAACAGGAGTGGTGATGCATGTCCATCAACCATGTGCAATTGCAGTTGCACGCCCGCACATTAGCATGCTATTGCAGTTACATGCCGCCAGTTGTCCACAATTACAGCCGGTCGTGCACAACTGCGTCTATGTAGTTTTTTGAAGAAAAAAATGTATAGAAACTAGACAAACAAAAAATTAAAGAAAAAGGGGGAAAAAAGGAAGGAAACAACAATAAAATCGTAAGATGATGTGGTGTGTTTTCTGATAGGGAGGGGGTGTTGGCTCAAAATAAAATATCAAGGGATAGAAGCACAATGAACACACATACGGTCTCTGCATGACTACAATGCACACAACCAACGCTAACACGTACACACAAAGAATCACGCCTTCAAAGAGCAAAGCCATTCAAGACGAAATATATTCCTACATCGAGTGAAAAAACTCTAAAGCGATAAAAATATCATTCTACGAATGATGCAAAGCTACAAACAAAGACCAGGGCGGGCCAATATGAAGAATATCACCGAAAAATTTCTAAGATGGCGTTCTGAGCTGGGCGAGCTATGGCACGGTTTTGCCCCTAGGTAGCTCCACCAATGTCGACGAAATACAACAACGACCATCCACACCAATGATATTTTGATATCACAAGGACAACAAGAGAAAAGGAAGAACATGGAGGTAGGAGGCGGAGGCTATGGGGAGGGAGGAGTGGGTTTGTCGATATTGTGTATAGTAAAATCTAATTAAATCTCATCCAGATGAGAGCTAAAGAAACTCGAAAAAAGATATAAGCGTGCAACAAGGAAGAAAAAACAAAAAAGAAGATCCAAAATATATGTTAAAAATTGACGATTTAGAAGTTGATTAAGAACTCATAACATCTAATACTATTATGGAGCGGAATGAGTAGTTCTCAATCGATTGAAAAACAGCAATCGGGAGTATATGCGTTGGGCGTCTTCTTCTTGTCTAGACTCCCTCCGATCCAAAAAAAGTATCACAACTTTAAACTAAAGTTGAACTAATCTTAGTTCAAAGCTACGACATCTTTTTCTGATCAGAGAGAGTATATCTATACCAATATAAAAAGACCTAAATGGGCAGATCTAAACCATCTCGACCGTCAAATCATGTTATCTAGCGGTTCAAATCGCTTCAATGTTGAGCACCAAACACGTTTAACGCTCTAATTACCCACCACTGCCATTGATTATAAACATGTTTTGACTCAACGCTATCTTTTGAAATCTGCCATGTAATTAATATCCTACCATTCCAGCGAAAAAATAATTTATCAAATACCAACGTGCAACGGATATATCTTACCTAATATAACATGTAATTAATATCCTATCTAATATAAACGTGCATTGCACGTACATTATTACTAGTAGTATAAGAAAGAAAAGAAGAAAAATAACTAAGCCGAGCGAAGCTCATGCGGTCGCAAGCAAGACTTTGAAACGGTATTCCGGGCGTCCCACGCTTAAAACGACCCGAGCAAGCGAGGGACGTGACATGAGATGACATGACACGCCGACGTCGTCGCCTCGTTGCCACTTGGTACTACTCGAGTGCAGTACTAGCTCGGAACGGTTCAATGCGTGGGTCGCTCGACGGGAGCCGCGCGCGGCGGTGGTGGACTGGTGCCCTGCGGCCAACCGAGCACGTCGCGTGATGGCGGTGGCGCGGTACGTGCGTGGGCTGCTTCGGAGTCGCCGGAGTGGACGTCGCATGCCCCGCCGCGACCGTCGTAGCCGTGGCCGTGGCCGTGCCTCCCACGGAGCACACACTCCACGCCCAGTCAGTCCGATCTTTCCACACACACACACACACACACAAAAACAGTCAGTCTCAGAGGCCATAAAGACCGTCTGCCTTCCTCTCGCACGCCACTCACCTAGCTCCCACCTAAACCTTGACGAACAGGCGAGCTCCACTGTCGGGTTGCGGTTCCCTGTTACGTCTCAACTTCGTAGTTCCAGGACGGGCGGTGGCCGTACAGTTAGTTTCGACGTCCGTGTCTGCATGAGCGGTGATGGGCAGCGCCAGAGCGGAGAGCAATGCTGCGTGCGTGCGTGGTCACGCCCCGCGATCCTCCGGCAGTGTTTTAGATTGTGTTGCGTTGTGGAGCGGCTTGACTCGGGCGTATGAATGCGCGGAGCATGGCAGCCGATGTACCGACACGTCCCGGAGAGCGAGAGCGAGAGAGGGAGAAGCTTGCACACTTGTTTCGTGATCTGCACAGCGCTCGCCGAGCCCTGGCACGTAGCTATCCACCTCTCTTCTTTTTGAAGAGTAGCCATCTGCGTTTTCACTTCAAACAGCTGACCGGCCCTTTTCGGAGGAGAAAAAAAGGTGAGCTTCGCTGTGCACCCTCGCCAATTTTCAGTGTCAAACAGCACTAACTCTGTTCACATGAACGAAAGATCCGGAGTATTGACTTGTACGTTTATTCCCCTTTACTATTGAAATTTATTTAGTTGCAAGCAGATGTCGTCAATTCCAAATCTGTTTGCTTTCCCTGGATGCTGTTCCCGCCCACCATTAAATACCATCCATGGTTTTCAAAGACTATGGAACCATGCAAGGACAACATAATCAATTTCCTCCCTTCCCTCGGATTGAAGCGAGTTCAGTTACCTGAAGCCATCAAGCAATTAACCTAAGGAAGCAATATTTATTTCAGATGGTTTTCGGGCCAAGTTTCATGACTCCCCATAAGAAAGCCCAAACCTCCATGGAAAACAATAAGTTTATTTATTTAGAGCATAAAGGAGGGAACACGGTGAACTACCAGCAAACATATTGAACCTTTATTCCAGAAATTCATGGTGATCTAAGAATCTAAGAATATCTTTTCCATCTCCAGAAAGGCCTTCCGAGTTCAGACTACCGCTGCCGTGTTGATTCCTTGGGAGGTGATAAATGTGTTTGCTTTCGGCGGCAATTTTTTTACTACTGCGTTATCCCTGCTTAGATCAAACGCAGACAATTAATTAATTGATCGAATGGTATTGGATTCCAGTTTTTACCTCCACCCATTGTTTGCCAAATGCCTGGATCATCAGCAGGATAAAAGGTTCTGAGCATCGGCTTGTGTGGTGTCCCTTGTCTTGCGTCCACATTTGGAGACAGGCGTGTCTAATTTCTGTGATTCCCGGGCAACGCTAACTCCTTCCGTCAATCTGAGCAACAAGTGTTCGTCTATTTTTAAGGCAACATGATGTGTCTACAAGACACAGCGACAACGGCACATGCCTGCTGCATCGCCCAAATCATTGCATCTCTTTCCTGCAAACGGTTCATTCCATATCTGAAAAAAGAGGGTGTTTTCCCGTTCAGCTATTTCTCGGGAACAGTACGATCCACATCTGAAAAAGATAAAGGCATTGACTTTGCCACACCATTGCATCCACCCAATCCCAGCCAGCCTTTATATTAAGAAAAAAGAAACTTAGTGACCCCTCAAACGCCCACGGACGTGCAGTGATCGATCGGTTATTAAATTTGCACAACTGTATCCGAACACCTCATACTGAAATTATTATATCCATGAAAAAACATGCAAAGATAAAAACCTATGTACTACCTAGATCACTAAGCTACTCCTCGACGGAGATGTTGACTATCTCCGTGACCAGCTCTGGGTACATGGGCGGCAGCTGTAGCTCCGGCTCCTCCGGCTGTGATAACTCATAAGTATAGGGAATCGCAACCGTTTTTTATGGTAGAATATTTGACCCAAATTTATTGATTCAACACAAGAGAGTCAAAGAATATTCACAAGTATTAACACTTGAGTTGTCAATTCAATCACACCTGGAGAACTAAATATCTACAGCAGAGTGATCAGTAGCACAGTAATATGATAGTTTGATAGCAGTGATAATAATAACAACAGTAATAGTGTCAGTTCTATAGCAATTATAACAGTAGCAGCAATAGTAATAACTTAGCAAAGATCAATACCTGAAAAGCTCATAACCATTGGATCGGGGATGGATAATTATGTTGGATGACATTCATCGTGTAACAGTTATAAACTAGGGCAACACAGAACTAGCTCAAATCTATCAATGTAATGTAAGCATGTATTTTATATATAATCATACGTGCTTGCGATAAGAACTTGCATGATATCTTTTGTCCTACCATCCCGTGGCAACGGGGTCCATAAAGAAACAAGGGTTATTAAGGCCTCTTTTTAATATAGAACCAGAACAAAGCATTAACACTTAGTGAATACATGAACTCCTCAAACTATGGTAATCACCGGAAAGAATCTTAATTATTGTCACCTTGGGTATGCGGATCATAACACGGGTGCGTATAACTTGCAAGATAGGATTAAGAACGCAAATATATTCATGAAAACATAAACGGTTCAGATCTGAAATCATGTCACTCAGTCCCTAGTGACAAACATTAAGCATTGCAAAGTCATAGCAACATCAATCTCAGAATATAGTGGATACTAGGGAACAAACCCTAACAAAACTAACTCGATTACATGATAAATCCCCTCCAACCCATCACCGTCCAGCAAGCCCACTCCCGACGGTGAGCATCATGAAATTGGCGATGGAAGATGGTTGATGATGACGGTGGAGACGAATCCCCCTCTCCGGGGCCCCGAACGAACTCTAGATCTGGCCTCCTGATGAAGAACAGGAGGTGCTGGCGGCTCCTATCGTAAAACGCGATGAAACTTCTCTCTTATTTTTTTCTCGGGAAATGGGAATTTATATTGCTGAGAATAGGGTAAGCGGAGCCTCGTGGGCCCCACAAGCCATCAGGGCGCGCCCAGGGGGGCCTGGTGCCTCGTGGGCAGCAGGTGGTCCCGTCCAGTGGGTCTTTGCTCCAGTATTTTTTATATATTCCGTAAAAAATCTTCAAAAAGTTTTGTCCAATTTTAAGAACTTTTATTTCTGCACAAAAAAACATCATGGTAGTTCTGTTGAAAACAACGTCATTCCGGGTTAGTTTCATTCAAATCATGCAAATTAGAGTCCAAAACAAGAGCAACAGTGTTTGAAAATAGATACGACGGAGACGAATCAGGCTGCTCCACTTCAGCCTCCTCCTTTATCTCTGCGTCGATTTCGGTGAAGAGCACATCGATCGTCGTTCGCTCTTGCCGGAGGAACTTCTAGTTGGCCTCTACATAGGCCTCATTTTGGATGGACTCCATGATGGCCTACCTCCATCTCTGTGGCTTGGGTGACGGCGAACTCCATCTCCGCGTCCTCCATGTTGAAGGCCGGAGCAGGCTGATCTGCCTCGTCCTCCTCCGGATCCGCCACCTCCATCGATTACGTCAGCTGCTCTCCCTCCTCCTCCTCCTCCTTCTCCTCCTGCTGCTGCTCCTACTCCTCCTTCGGATCCAGCGAGTCTGGAGGCAGCCCAACAATGATGTGGGCGGCGCGCCTCGCCCGGATATCCTCCGCAATCTAGTAGCACGGCGTGAGCATGGCGTACGTGGTGATCTTCTGCTGGACCATGGCAATGCCGGAGAGCGTGGGGTGAGCGGGAGAGAGGAGGCGGGTGGGCTCGGGTTGCAGCGCAGAGAGGAAGGAAGTGGATGGGCTGGGGTTGGGGGACGCCAGCCGGATTTGGCCTTGAGAGGTGAGCCGGAGCAGTGCCACGTGATGTTCACACCGTGGTGATGGAGGAGACATCCGTCAGGCCGCCGTGTTTCCGGAAGATTCCGCGTGGGACCCCATCGTCAGTCCTATGTGCCGGGGGCGCCTGAGCGCCCCCCATATCCGCCCCGTTTTTGGACTGGATATGAGGGGTGCCGATAAGCCCGGGCATTTATGGCCCGTTTGAGGCACCCGTCTGGGTCACATTTTTGTGACCGGTTAGTGACCGGGAAGGCCGCCCGGGCCTTTGAGGTCGGTTTGAGGTGCCCGGCTATAGATGCTCTTACTCCAGGCGACTACAAAATTTGCAAAAGCGTAAACTGTAAGCCACAGTATATATATACTCAACAAAAAAATGAGGTATTATGAGATCACACCTACAAAAATGTACATCTGATTTATTTTCTATATGAAACGCAAACGAACGCCTGTGGTGCTCTCCTCCTCCTCCCGCTGCCACAGGAGGACGTAGCCAACAGCGGGGTTACCTCCTCAAACCAGAAGCGCCCCAATAGTACGATATGATGGAGTTTGGACACAGAGTGTGACCTTGCTATGATGTTGCGTGAGGCGACTGGTGTGGGTGGCCTACAGTGCCTAGATCTACCCATCGGTCGTTGGCGATGACTTGAAGGCGGGTCGGCGACCTACTTTGCAGTGGCACCATTGATGTGGCAGCAACGGTGGCAACAAGAGATGGTGTAGTGGTGGGATGTGGGTGGTGCGACTACAGCTTGCAGCGGCCACATAGTTGATGTCGAATGAGGAACCTCTTCCACGGTGGCTTTGGAGCACGTGCTCGTGAGTTTGAATATGTTGATGATATTAGGCTCTCCGTGTTTTGCGACGGTTATGTGTTCGCAAGCATGGAATTAAGTGCATGATGATGTCCACGACATGGACATGCAAGTGAGAGGCTGCCTCCGGGCATGTATGTCCGGGAACGGTTAAGATTTCAATTTCCCGCAACCATGGTGTGTGTGCTTGTCCATTACAACATTTTCTTTTTTGGATAAGGGTGTGACAACACACAATGACTTCGACTTGGTGGTGATATTCGAGCTCCGAGTCTCAAGCTCTGGGGTAAGAACACATTATGTCCTTTCATCCAGGTCCATTCTTCATGTTGCGGAACGTTGCATGGAAAAACAAAAAATTCTACGCACACGCAAGATCTATTCATGGAGATGCATAGCTACGAGATGGGAGAGTCTGTCTACGTACCCTCGTAAATCATAAGTGGAAGCGTTTATTAACGTGGTTGATGTATTCGAACTTCTTCGCGATCCAACCGATCAAGTACCGAACGTACGACACCTCAGCGTTCAGAACACGTTCAGCTCGGTGACGTCCTCGCCTTCTTGATCCAAGAAGACGGGCGAATTAGTGGATGAGTTTCGGCAGCACGGCGACGTCGTGACGGTGGTGCTGAAGCTATCTCCGCAGGGCTTCGCCTAAGCACTCCGAAAATATGACCGAGGGACCAAACTGTGGAGAGGGGCACCGCATGATACGTCTCCAACGTATCTACTTTTCCCAACGCTTTTCCTCTTGTTTTGGACTCTAATTTGCATGATTTGAATGAAACTAACCCCGGACTGACGTTGTTTTCAGCAAAACTACATGGTGTTGTTTTTGTGCAGAAATAAAAGTTCTCAGAATGGAATGAAACTTTGCAAGGATTTTTTTATATAAATAAAGAGGATTTCTTGAGCCAAGATCCACCGGAGGGGGGCACCTGGGTGGGCACAACCCACCAGGGCGCCCCCTCCTGGCGCACCCAGGTGGGTTGTCCCCACCTGGTGGCCCCGCAGACCCTTATTCCAACTCCATAAATACCTATTTTTCCAGAAAAAAAATCAAAGAGAAAGAATTATCGCAATCCACGAGATGGAGCCGCCGTCACCTCCTGTTCTTCATCGGGAGGCCAGATCTGGTGTTCGTTTGGGGCTCCAGAGAGGGGGATCTTCATTCTTCGTCATCACCAACGCTTATCAATCGCCAATTCCATCATGCTCCCCACCGGGAGTGAGTAATTCCTTCGTAGGCTCGCTGGTCGGTGAGGAGTTGGATGAGATTCATCATGTAATCGAGTTAGTTTTGTTAGGTCCTGATCCCTAGTATCCACTATGTTCTAAGATTGATATTGCTATGACTTTGCCATGCTTAATGCTTGTCACTTTGGGCCCGGGTGCCATGATTTCAGATCTGAACCGTTTATGTTATCACCATTATATCCATGTTCTAGATCCGATCTTGCAAGTTATAGTCACCTACTACGTGTTATGATCCGGCAACCCCGGAGTGACAATAGTCGGGACCTCTCCCGATGATGACCGTAGTTTCAGGAGTTCATGTATTCACTATGTGTTAATGCTTTGTTCCGGTTCTCTATTAAAAGGAGGCCTTAATATCCCTCAGTTTCCAATTGGACCCCGCTGCCATGGGAGGGTAGGAAAAAAGATGGCAAGCAAGTTCTTTCCATAAGTATGTATGACTATTTACGGAATATATACCTACAGTATACTGATGAACTGGAGCTAGTGCCGTATTGCCCTAGGTTATAACTGTCTCATGATGAATATCATCCAACAAGTCACCGATCCAATGCCTACGAATTTATCTTATATTGTTCTTGCTAAGTCACTACTGCTATCGTCACTATTGCACTTGCTACAAAACTACTTCTATCACTGTTACTGTTACTGCTTTCACTATTATCAAAACTATCATATTACTTTGCTACTGATCATGTTGCTGCAGATAATTAATCTAGAGGTGTGATTGAATTGACAACTCAGCTGTTAATACCTTCAAATATTCTTTGGCTCCCCTTGTGTCTAATCTATAAATTTGGGTTGAATACTCTACCCTCGAAAATTGTTGTGATCCCCTATACTTGTGGGTTATCAAGAACTTTTTCTGGCGATGTTGCCGGGGAGTATAGCTATATTTGTTGAGTCACTTGGGATTATTATCAATTTATAACTATGAAGAATCTGAAGGATGCTAAGACTAAGATTTATCCCTCTAAGACGAGGGGAGGTAAGGAAGTGCCATCCAGTTCTGCTTTAGATTCACCTTCTGTTATAAGTAAACTTGCAACACCACCTGTTGGGGAACGTAGTAATTTCCAAAAAATTCCTACGCACACGCAAGATCATGGTGATGCATAGCAACGAGAGGGAAGAGTATCGTCCACGTACCCTCATAGACCGTAAGCGGAAGCGTTATGAGAACGCGGTTGATGTAGTCGAACGTCTTCATGATCCGACCGATCCAAGTACCGAACGCACGACACCTCCGATTTCAGCACACGTTCAGCTCGATGACGTCCCACGAACTCCGATCCAGCAGAGCTTCACGGGACAGTTCCGTCAGCACGACGGCGTGATGACGGTGATGATATTGCTACCGACGCAGGGCTTCACCTAAGCACCGCTACGATATGATCGAGGTGGATTATGGTGGAGGGGGGCACCACACACGGCTAAGGGATCAATGGTCAACTTGTGTGTTCTAGGGTGCCCCCTGCTCCCGTATATAAAGGAGCAAGGGGGAGGCCGGCCGGCCCCTGTAGGGCGCACCAGGAGGAGGAGTCCTCCTCCTAGTAGGAGTAGGACTCCCCTTTCCTACTCCTACTAGGAGGAGGAAAGGAAGGAGGAGAGGGGGATGGAAGGAGAGGGGGGAAAGGAGGAAAGGGGGGCCGACCCCCTAGTCCAATTCGGTTTGGGCTAGGGGGGCCGCGCGCCCTGCCTCCTCTCTTCCACCACTTGGCCCATGAGGCCCAATACTTCTTCCCAGTATTCCCGTAACTCCCCGGTACTCCGAAAAATACCCGAATCACTCGAAACCTTTCCGATGTCCGAATATAGTCGTCCAATATATCGATCTTTATGTCTTGACCATTTCAAGGCTCCTCGTCATGTCCCCGATCTCATCGGGGACTCCGAACTACCTTCGGTACATCAAATCACATAAACTCATAATACCGATCATCACCGAACGTTAAGCGTGCGGACCCTACGGGTTCGAGAACTATGTAGACATGACCGAGACACGTCTCCGGTCAATAACCAATAGAAGAACCTGGATGTTCATATTGGCTTCAACATATTCTACGAAGATCTTTATCGGTCAAACCGCATAACAACATACGTTGTTCCCTTTGTCATCGGTATGTTACTTGCCCGAGATTCGATCGTCGGTATCTCAATACCTAGTTCAATCTCGTTACCGGCAAGTCTCTTTACTCGTTCCGTAATGCACTATCCCACAACTAACTCATTAGTTGCATTGCTTGCAAGGCTTATAGTGATGTGCATTACCAAGAGGGCCCAGAGATACCTCTCCGACAATCGGAGTGACAAATCCTAATCTCGATCTATGCCAACTCAACAAGTACCATCAGAGACACCTATAGAGCACCATTATAATCACCCAGTTACGTTGTGATGTTTGGTAGCACACAAAGTGTTCCTCCGGTAATCGGGAGTTGCATAATCTCATAGCCATAGGAACATGTATAAGTCATGAAGAAAGCAATAGCAGTAAACTAAAATGATCAAGTGCTAAGCTAACGGAATGGGTCAATTCAATCACATCATTCTCCTAATGATATGATCCCGTTTACCAAATGACAACTCATCTCCATGGTTAGGAAACATAACCATCTTTGATCAACAAGCTAGTCAAGTAGAGGCATACTAGTGACACTTTGTTTGTCTATGTATTCACACATGTATTATGTTTCCGGTTAATACAATTGTAGCATGAATAGTAAACATTTATCATTAAATTAAGAAATAAACAATAACTTTATTATTGCCTTCAGGGCATATTTCCTTCAGTCTCTCACTTGCACTAGAGTCAATAATCTAGATTACACAATGATGATTCTAACACCTGTGGAGCCTTGGTGCATATCATGTTTTGCTCGTGAGAGAGGCTTAGTCAACGGGTCTGCAACATTCAGATCCGTATGTATCTTGCAAATCTCTATGTCTCCCACCTGGACTTGATCACGGATGGAATTGAAGCGTCTCTTGATGTGTTTGGTTCTCTTGTGAAATCTGGATTCCTTTGCCAAGGCAATTGCACTAGTATTGTCACAAAAGATTATCATTGGACCCGATGCACTAAGTATGACACCTAGATCGGATATGAACTCCTTCATCCAGAGTCCTTCATTTGCTGCTTCCGAAGCATCTATCTACTCCGCTTCACGCATAGATCTGCCCAGCCGGAGCCTCTTCCCCGACGATGCCCTAACCTCTCCGCTCCAGCTCGACGTACCTCGTCCACCTCCCCGGATGAGGATCCGTCGTCCATCTCGCCGTCCTGCCGGTTCAGCCGCCCCGTCCTCCACTTCCAAGGAGTTGCTTCGACGATCGCCTCGTCTATCGCGGCTGCTCCATCCCCACAGCGCCACCTTAACCTGCTCCACCGGAACCGCAGCATCCTCACCGACTCCTCGGATGAAGCCTAGGCCTACTCGGCGCCACCAAAGAGGTTGTACACTCATCGCAACGCACCTTCTCCTTAACTCGACCTCCCGGCGCCGACGGTGCTCCATCCCGCACCCCCAAGGAGCCGCTACCTTGAAGCCGGCGTCGCGGGCGACATCTCCACGGTGGCTCTCCCCCAGTGCGAGGCCCCTTTGGCGGCGGCGGCCATACCAGCCGGATCTGCTGCTGCTGCTCCGGCTCTCGCTCGATCGCTCGCTTGCCCAGCTGCTGCTGCTGCTCTCCCCCTCGCTCGTGCTGCTGCTCTGCTCTGATTAAGCCACACTTCAGTCGACTGAATCAACTTTTGGGTCAATCGATTTTCAGGGGTTGGGGGGGCTCGCCGGAGTTAAGGAAGAACCACCCGCAGCGGGGACGGGGGCTCGCAGGGGAGGTACCCCACTATCTATCTTAGGGTTCAGGGTGAAGGGGCAGGGGGCCTAGAGGGCTGGCCGGGGCGGCGGTGGTGAGTTGTTTCGGGGCGGCGAGGCGGCGCTGGGGCCGGCGGTTCGGCCGGTGGTGGCTGGCGGCTCAGGGGGGTGCAGGTTGAAGATGAACTGCAGGCCCTCCCTAAACTACATGTCAAGTGCCTCTCTGCTACCATTGCGTTCAGTTTCGACAGTAGCATTCAGATTCCACAGTAAATTTTAGTTTCGACAGTTAAGTTCAGAGTCAACAGCTTTTACCTCATCTGTTGTAGTTAGGTGGTTTTTGGTGATGTTAATTTTACATCCATTTTACATCATCTATTGGATATGCTATTAGAATCCCACTTGAGATTGACGATGTCTGTCTTGTGCTGCTTCAGCCTTGACGTCTTACGGCTCACCGGAGCTGCTCCAACGACAGAACGATCCATCACAATAGAGCAGTGCCCTGGACGCCGTCTACAGATTCCTCAGATCTTCCTCCACACCTCCGACAGCCACCCCTGCCTCAAGTACTTCAGCGACCAACCCAATGATGCTGAGGTCAACACGGCTACGGCAAAGAGGTTGTACACTTGTTGCATCACTTATTACTATACATTCACGTCGATCCATTAGGGCTATTTTGGTTCAACGGAAAAACATCGATCCACTGGTTGTTACCATCACTCTAAATTTCTGCATGCTCTCCTTACATAATCTCACCATATTTTTTTCGTATGCATGTTAGATATTGTACACAGTCATGTTGTACATGTAGAGAAAAAGAGAAGAGTTTTGCGCGGCAATACAATGTCATGCAGACATCGCTCCATGGTGGGTTCAATGGCAAACCCTCCCCACCCCTCTCCAGATTGTAATCCAGAGGAAGATATCTGTTCTGAGGCGGATTCGGACACCGCTGACCACTCCTATTTACTCCCCAAGGTGTTTGCTCTACCTTGGCATGATGATGTTAGTCATATCATGCATATGTTGCCTTGTAGTGCCTACTTTTGACATCATATATGTCATCTGCTTAGTTTAGACATGTTCTGTAATGCCACCTGTTTAGTTTCTATATCATATATGGGAATTATGCAGTCTCATGTCTTTTAGCCAGCCATAATATATGTGAAATGTGCAATGCCATCCTTTTTAACCAGGAATCATATATTTGAATGATATCTTGCCCATCCTTTTCTTCATTACATTTCCATTTGTCGATAATGTTTGTACATTAAACTACTCTTCCTGTGAATCAGCCATTTGGGTGGGAGATGGAAAAAACTGGAGTGAAAACAAGGCCTTCAGAGTAGACAGTGCTACCTGTCGAAGCAGATCTCTTGTTGGGTCCCGATAGCTCCTCGGAGATGGATTCAGAGACAGATGACCAGTCCTACTTCCCCACTGAGGTGTATGCTCTAACTTGGCACAGTTATACTGCTCATATCATGCATACAGTGTCTTGCATTGCATAGTTTAGACATCATATACACAATATTCAACACCATGTTCTTAGTTCAGACATCATATCGAATGCCCTCTGTTTAGCATATAAATCACATATGTGAATTAAATGATGCGATCCTGATTACTAAGATAACATGTAGGTGAATTATGTCATGCGATCCTGTTTAGTTATTCATCATATCTTTGAATTATGTTATGCTATGCTATCCAGTTTAGATAGACATCATATATGTGAAATTATGTCATGCTATCCGTTTTAGTTAAACAATATACATGTCAACTATTTCATGCCCTCTTTTTTCCACACTATCTATTGCATCTGTCTCTCATACAATGTCTGTACATTCAACTATGTTTCCTGTTTATCAGCCATTTGAATTGGAGCGGGTGATGCCAGTATCTAGCGGACTAAAAACACGGTCTTCAAATAAAATAGTGCTACCTCTTGGTGGATATAGCACTCCGGTTGTACATGCACAAGAACCAGCCCTACCATACATAACCCAAACTCTCGCAGATTGTACCCCTACTACGATGGACAGAGAACCAGCTTCACCCAATCTAACCCAAACCCCAGCCGAACAAGAGCAGTTAGTAAGGCAGCTCCAGTGCCCAAAGGGCCAGTACTATCACGGCGAACCCCAACTCCACCAGTTAGTACGCCTATTCTTGTGGAAGAAGCACAACCAGCTAGTCGTAGTTTAGCATCTATCGCATTTGATGTTGTTAAATCGTATGTGCGTATCTTCCCATCTTGGAAATATTATACTGAAGATGAAGGAAAATGCCAGTTGCAGGTGTTTGTCCAGGAGTTATGTGTAAGTAATGTTATTCATGGCAATTACTTTGCTTCGTCCCATACATCCTACCTCCATGATGGTTATAATACAGCAAATTTTCCCATTTTTCTCTATAGAGAAGGTCCGATTTGGAAACTCAGGATGAGGTAACCTTTGCTAATACCTCTGGTATCTTCAAGAATGCTTGGTGGTAGTATCGGAATTACCTGAAGAAAACGTACTTCACCGGCAAAGAAACTCATCAAATTCCCTTACGTTCTCCTGAGACACATTTACTGGACGATGACTGGGAATGCCTTGTTCTGTACTGGTCCCGAACGAAGAATGTGGTAAGGTCTATGAGCTCATTTTATATTTTTAAGTATTATATTCTTGCGTCTTACTGTACTCTGTTCATGTAGAACAAGTGCCTAAACCTGAAGAACAACTGTTCTAATTTAAGATTTTCCATTGCTACCATAGGACATAGATATATGTTTGTTTGATGCTTTTATTATGTACTAGTACTTGGCAATAGAAGACTTGGTAGTTTAATCATGTCCACCTTACTAATGAACTGGTTCACCAAAATGAGTTTCATATACTAGTACATGCTAAACTTGTTATGTGTCTGCTTGTTTCTTCTTTTGGAATGCGGACATAATATTGGGGAAGAGTGCCTTATTAAGCAAAGGTAAAGGAAGTAATGCAGATAAGGTTCAGGATAGTGACACATCCTGTCTTGGTTTAGTGTTGGAGTTACTGGCCACTACCGCTTGCACAAGCTATTCAAACTCACTGTCTGAATCAGTTCAGTTTCTTGAGTCTCAATACAAGCTGAAAGACATCATTCAGCTGTGCTGCGACAAGAAGTGGAAGGACTATGGAAGTCCCTGGAGCATTCAAATGCATACTTTCTGGTGCAACAGCAAGCGTTGGAGGATTTTAGCGCCAAACAGGACAAAGCTAATCAGGTTGCTAAGCTTATTCCCAGCACGGTGGATACCCAGGATAATGTTTCTTGAGCTCTTCTAAAGTTGTTTCAGTTATGCTCTTGTTTTGCTGCCGCGTTTATTTGCACTCGTGGCTAATTTTGACGGCCAATGTATATGATATGCTGCTTTGTTCCCTATATTTGCACTAGTGGCGAACTTTGATGCCTAGTGGATGTAATATGTGTAATAGCCGTGATAGCCTAGCGTTAGTTGCTTGCTTATTTATTTTCTTGTTGTCTTGTTTATTTGTTTGCTTGTAGTCATTGCAGTTCTTTTTCCACGGTTAACTAGTGGCTGCAATAACCTATTTTTTAAAACTAGGCCACAATAACCATGGGCTAATATTTACTGTAGTGACACTGGGCCTCCTACGGGCTGTAGAAACAGTGGGCCTTCTACGGGTCGTAGAAACAGTAGGCCTTCTACGGGCCGTAGAAACAATGGGCCTTCTACGGACCGTATCATCAATGGGCCTTATACGGGCCGTATGATCGATTGGCCAAACATGGGCCAATAACAGGCCGCATTATGGCCGTAAATGGGCTAGAGTTGGAATCATCCGTTCATGGGCCGACCGTAACGGGCCATCGTTAATAGGTCGTATTTGATGACGCTATGAAAACGGCCCAACATATTAACGGACCACAAACGGGCTGACTGTAACCACGAGCTGAATTTGGCCCACTAGTAGAAAATGACAGTAACGGGCCGTAAGTAAACGAATGCTGGAAATGAACCCAAGAATAAATGGGCTCTGAGAAGGCCGAAAGATAACGTGGGTTGGAAACGGCCCAACGGAATAACGGGCCGTTAATGGGTATAAAGTGATACACTGTTCATTACGGGCCAGTTTCACCACGGGTCGTTAATAGGCCAAGAGTTACATAGGGCCTCATATGGGCCGAAAGACGTCATGGGCCATACATGGGCCAGAAGTGAAAACGGGCTGGAATCATATTGGATGGCCCAGATGACGCTACTGGGCCTAATTCGGATAGGGCGTAACGGGCCTTGGGTTAGCGGCCTGTAAATGGGCTATATGCGAACAGGCCGTTAACAGGCTTTCCATGGGCTGGCCTGCCACCTTTTGACCAAGTCAAACGGGTCGGCCTTTTCATAGGAATGGGCCTCTGTTGGGCCGTGCCACATGTCGACGTATCATAGGTGCCTTCTGTCCAATGAGTGGATGACATCTGTCCCAACGATGAGCCGACACATGTTTCCTCCAGCCAATGATGATTTTACACGTGGAAAATCCCCATTGGTCGGGGCTGTTAACGGGTTATCGGATCCAAAACCCGACCCGATAGCTTAACGGCGTTCCATTATGGTGGATGCCACATGTCGGTCACCCTTGACGAAAGCACTTCTGTGACGCGTGATTTATCGTCATGGAAGTGGACACTTCCGTGATGATAATTTTGGTAGTGTCATGGAACACTTCTACGACAGCACAGGTATGACTATCTTAATTCTGTCATAAATTTGTCATGGATGTACATGCATGACAAAAAACGCGACCTACTGTGACAAACACGTATCATCACGGAAGTGTATTTTTTTGTAGTGTATGTTTCATTAAGTAGATATACCCATATGTGCTCAAATCATCTGTGAAGGTGAGAAAATAATGATATCCGCCGCGAGCCTCAATGTTCATTGGACCACATACATCAATATGTATAATTTCCAGTAACTTTGCTGCTTGCTCCATTGTTCCAGAGAACGGAGTTTTAGTCATCTTGCCCATGAGGCATGGTTCGCAAGTACCAAGTGATTCATAATCAAGTGATTCCAGAAGTCCATCAGAATTGAGTTTCTTCATGCGCTTTACACCAATATGACCCAAACGGTAGTGCCACAAATAAGTTGCACTATCATTATCAACTTTGCATCTTTTGGCTTCAATACTATGAACATGTGTATCACTACTATCAAGATTTAGTAAAAATAGACCACTCATCAAGGGTGCATGACCATTGATACGTCTCCAACGTATCTATAATTTTTTATTGTTCCATGCTATTATATATTCTGTTTTGGATGTTTAATGGGCTTTATTATACACTTTTATATTATTTTGGGACTAACCTATTAACCCAAGGCCCAGTGCAAATTGCTGTTTTTTGCCTATTTCAGTGTTTCGCAGAAAAGGAATATCAAACGGAGTCCAAACGGAATGAAACCTTCGGGAGTGTGATTTTTGGAACAAACGTGATACAGAGGACTTGGAGTGGACGTCAAGAAACCAACGAGGAGGCCACGAGGCAGGGGGCGCGCCCTCCTCCCTCGTGGCTCAATCGACCCACTTCTTCCTCCTATATATTTGCATATACCCCGAAAAGATCCAAGAGCACCACGAAACCCTATTTCCACCGCCGCAACCTTCTGTACCCAAGAGATCCCATCTTGGGGCCTTTTTTGGAGCTCTGCCGGAGGGGTATCGATCACGGAGGGCCTCTACATCAACTCCATGGCCCCTTCGATGATGTGTGAGTAGTTTACTTCAGACCTTCGGGTCCATAGTTATTAGCTAGATGGCTTCTTCTCTCTCTTTGGATCTCAATACAATGTTCTCCTCGATCTTCTTGGAGATCTATTTGATGTAACTCTTTTTGCAGTGTGTTTGTCGAGATCCGATGAACTGTGGGTTTATGATCAAGTCTATCTATGAAAAATATTTGATTCATCTCTGAAATCTTTTATGTATGATTGGTTATCTTTGCAAGTCTCTTTGAATTATCAGTTTGGTTTGGCCTACTAGATTGATCTTTCTTGCAATGGCAGAAGTGCTTAGCTTTGGGTTCAATCTTGCGGTGCTCGATCACAGTGACAGAAAGGGAAACGATATGTATTGTATTGTTGCCATCGAGGATAAAAAGATGGGGTTTATATCATATTGCTTGAGTTTATCCCTCTACATCATGTCATCTTACCTAATGCATTACTCTGTTCTTATCAACTTAATACTCTAGATGCATGCTGGATAGCGATCGATGTGTGGAGTAATAGTAGTATATGCAGGCAGGAGTCAGTCTACTTGTCACGGACGTGATGCCTATATACATGATCATGCCTAGATATTTTAATAATTATTCGCTTTTCTATCAATTGCTCGACAGTAATTTGTTCACCCACCGTAATACTTATGCTATCTTGAGAGAAGCCACTAGTGAAACCTATGGACCCCGGGTCTATTCTCCATTATATTAATCTCCCGTCAACAAGTTATTTCTATTACCATTTATTTTGAAATCTTTACTTTTAATCTTTATCATAAAAATACCAAAAAAATTATCTTATCATCTCTATCAGATCTCACTCTCGTAAGTGACCGTGAAGCGATTGACAACCCCTTTATCGCGTTGGTTGTGAGGTTCTTATTTGTTTGTGTAGGTACGAGGGACTTGTGTGTGGCCTCCTACTGGATTGATACCTTGGTTCTCAAAAACTGAGGGATATACTTACGCTACTTTGCTGCATCACCCTTTCTTCTTCAAGGGAAAACCAATGCAGTGCTCAAGAGGTATCAAGAAGGATTTCTGGCGCCGTTGCCAGGGAGTCTACGCATAAGTCAAGACATACCAAGTACCCATCACAAACTCTTATCCCTCGCGTTACATTATTTGCCATTTGCCTCTCGTTTTCCTCTCCCCCACTTCACCCTTTCCGTTTTATTCACCTTTTTCCGTCTATTTTTCTTGTGCCATGGCCAATTCAAAAAGGGCTAACGGTCCTCTCCCGAGTTTTACTCTGGATAGTCCCTCTATCCTCTCTAAGCTCATAAATAATGATGATATGGAAAGACCTACTGGGATTATCAATGAAAGTTTGAATAATTTCGATGAAGATGATCCCGGAAGTTTTCGTTATTTACTTGATGATTCTTTGAAAGATACTTGGGATAGGCTATTAAGGATCCGAGCTAGCTATGTGCCCCAACATCAAATTGAGATATACCTGAAAAGCTTTTATATTGGTTTACCCTCTTCGTTCAAACAAGTTCTAGATTCTATTTTTGAAGAAGGTTTCTTGAGGGGGATCCCATAGATACTTATGAAAAGATGAAAACTATATTTGGGCACCCCATGACTGAGAAGGTGGAATCCACCTCTCTTTTGTACTTTTACCAAAATGAAAGTATCAAAGAAATGAGGGCTAGTTTAGATGCAAATTTCCGTAACATGCTTAATCTTTCTTCCACCATTAATGGCTACGTGCTCTCTCAAAATAGAAAGATAAATGCTATATAAAAGAAATTTTCTCTTTTCTTTCCCAGTACCAAAGATGGCAATACCTAGATCTATCCTTGCCTTTATGCCTAGCTAGGGGCGTTAAACGATAGCGCTTGTTGGGAGGCAACCCAATTTTATTTTTGTTTCTTGCTTTTTGATTCTGTTTAGTAATAAATAATTCATCTAGCCTCTGTTTAGATGTGTTTTTATGCTTTTAATTAGTGTTTCTGCCAAGTAGAACCTTTGGGAAGACTTGGGGAAAGTCTTTGAGATCTTGCTTTAAAAAATAGAAACTTTAGCGCTCACGAGATTTGCTGCCATTTTTCACTGGAGAGTTCTATTTAGTTAATTCTTTTTCAGATGATTAATAGATAAATTACTCACGTCCAGAAATTTATTTTAGAATTTTTGGGGTTCCATAAGTATTGGAAACCTATAGATTACTACAGACTGTTCTGTTTTCGACAGATTCTGTTTTTCGTGTGTTGTTTGCTTATTTTGATGAATCTATGGCTAGTAATAGAGTTTATGAACCATAGAAAAGTTGGAATACAGTAGGTTTAACACCAATATAAATAAAGAATAAGTTCATTACAGTACCTTAAGTGGTGGTTTGTATTCTTTTATTAACGGAGCTCATGAGATTTTCTGTTTAAGTTTTGTGTTGTGAAGTTTTCAAGTTTTGGGTAAAGATTTGATGGATTATGGAACAAAGAGTGGCAAGAGCCTAAGCTTGGGGATGCCCAAGGCACCACAAGGTAAAATCGACGGACAACCAAAAGCCTAAGCTTGGGAATGCCCCGGAAGGCATCCCCTCTTTCGTCTTCGCCCGTCGGTAACTTTACTTGGAGCTATATTTTTATTCACCACATGATATGTGTTTTGCTTGGAGCGTCTTGTATGATTTGAGTCTTTGATTTTTAGTTTACCACAATCATACTTGCTGTACAAACCTTTTGAGAGAGACACACATGAATCGGAATTTATTAGAATACTCTATGTGCTTCACTTATATCTTTTGAGCTAGATAATTTTGCTATAGTGCTTCGTTTATATCTTTTAGAGCACAGCGGTGGTTCTATTTTATAGAAATAATTGATCTCTCATGCTTCACTTATATTATTTTGAGAGTCCTTTAGAACATCATGGTAATTTGCTTTGGTTATAAATTTTAAATACTAAGAGAAGTTGGATGCTTGATAGTTTTTTTGAGATATAAAGGTGGTAATATTAGAGGTGTGCTAGTTGAGTAATTGTGAAATTGAGAAATACTTGTGTTGAAGTTTACAAGTCCCGTAGCACACACGTATGGTAAACATTGTGTGACAAATTTGAAGCACGAGGTGTTCTTTTATTGCTTTCCTTATGAGTGGCGGTCGGGGACGGGCGATGGTCTTTTCCTACCAATCTATCCCCCTAGGAGCATGCGCGTAGTGCTTGGTTTTGATGACTTGTAGATTTTTGCAATAAGTATGTGAGTTTTATGACTAATGTTGAGTCAATGGATTATACGCACTCTCACCCTTCCATCATTGCTAGCCTCTTCTGTACCGTGCATTGCCCTTTCTCACCTTGAGAGTTGGTGCAAACTTCGCCGGTGCATCCAAACCCCGTGATATGATACACTCTATCACACATAAGCCTCCTTATATCTTTTTCAAAACAGCCACCATACATACCTATTATGGCATTTCCATAGCCATTCAGAGATATATTGCCATGCAACTTTCAACCGTTCCATTTATTATGACACACATCATCATTGTCATATTGCCTTGCATGATCATGTAGGTTACATTGTATTTGTGGCAAAGCCACCATGCTTAATTTTTCATACATGTCACTCTTGATTCATCGCATATCCCGGTACACCGCCGGAGGCATTCACATAGAGTCATATTTTGTTCTAAGTATCGAGTTGTAATTCTTGAGTTGTAAGTAAATAAAAGTGTGACGATCATCATTAGAGCATTGTGCCATGTGAGGAAAGGATGATGGAGACTATGATTCCCCCACAAGTTGGGATGAGACTCCGGACGAAAAAAGAGGCCATAAAAAGGCCCAAATAAAAAAAATAAAAAAATGAGAGAAAAAGAGAGAAGGGACAATGTTACTATCCTTTTTCCACACTTGTGCTTCAAAGTAGCACCATGATCTTCATGATAATTTTGTCACTTTCATATACTAGTGGGAATTTTTGTTATAGAACTTGGCTTGTATATTCCAATGACGGGCTTCCTCAAATGCCCTAGGTCTTCGTGAGCAAGCAAGTTGGATGCACACCCACTTAGTTTCTTTGATGAGCTTTCATATATTTATAGCTCTAGTGCATCTGTTGTGTGGCAATCCCTACTCCTTGCATTGACATCAATCGGTGGGCATCTCCGTAGCCCATTGATTAGCCGCATCAATGTGAGACTTTCTACTTTTTTGTCTTCTCACACAACCTCAATCATTATATTCTATTCCACCCATAGTGCTATGTCCATGGATCGCGCTCATATATTACGTAAAAGTTGAAAGAGTTTGAAAAGGCTAAGTATGAAACAATTGCTTGGCTTGTCATCGGGGTTGTGCATTATGAGAGCATTTTGGGTGATGAAAATGAAGCATGGCCAAACTATATGATTTTGTAGGGATAAGCTTTCTTTGGCTATGTTATTTTGATAAGACATAATTGCTTGGTTAGCATGCTTGAAGTATTATTATTTGTCAACATTAAACTTTTATCTTGAATCTTTCAGATCTGAACATTCATGCCACAATAGAGAAAATTACATTGAAGAATATGCAAGAAAGCATTCCACATCAAAAATTGTGTTTTTATCATTTACCTACTCGAGGACGAGCAGGAATTAAGCTTGGGGATGCTTGATACGTCTCCAACGTATCTATAATTTTTTATTGTTCCATGGTATTATATATTCTGTTTTGGATGCTTAATGGGATTTATTATACACTTTTATATTGTTTTGGGGACTAACCTATTAACCCAAGGCCTAGTGCAAATTGCTGTTTTTTGCCTATTTCGGTGTTTCGCAGAAAAGGAATATCAAACAGAGTCCAAACGGAATGAAACCTTCGGGAGCGTGATTTTTGGAACAAACGTGATCCAGAGGACTTGGAGTGGACATCAAGCAACCAACGAGGAGGCCACCAGGCAGGGGGCGCGCCTACCCCCTAGGCGCGCCCTCCCCCTCGTGGGCCTCTCGTGGCTCAACCGACGTACTTCTTCCTCCTATATATGTTCATATACCCCGAAAACATCCAGGAGCACCACGAAACCCTATTTCCACCGCCGCAACCTTCTGTACCCAAGAGATCCCATCTTGGGGCCTTTTCTGGAGCTCCGCCGGAGGGGGCATCGATCACGGAGGGCCTCTACATCAACTCCATGGCCCCTCCGATGATGTGTGAGTAGTTTACTTCAGACCTTCGGGTCCATAGTTATTAGCTAGATGGCTTCTTCTCTCTCTTTGGATCTCAATACAATGTTCTCCTCGATCTTCTTGGAGATCTATTTGATGTAACTCTTTTTGCGGTGTGTTTGTCAAGATCCGATGAATTGTGGGTTTATGATCAAGTCTATCTATGAACAAGATTTGATTCTTCTCTGAAATCTTTTATGTATGATTGGTTATCTTTGCAAGTCTCTTCGAATTATCAGTTTGGTTTGGCCTACTAGATTGATCTTTCTTGCAATGGGAGAAGTGCTTGGCTTTGGGTTCAATCTTGCGGTGCTCGATCCCAGTGACAGAAAGGGAAACGACACGTATTGTATTTTTGCCATCGAGAATAAAAATATGGGGTTTATATCATATTGCTTGAGTTTATCCCTCTACATCATGTCATCTTACCTAATGTGTTACTCTGTTCTTGTGAACTTAATACTCTAGATGCATGCTAGATAGCGGTCGATGTGTGGAGTAATAGTAGTAGATGTAGGCAGGAGTCGGTCTACTTGTCACGGACGTGATGCCTATATAAATGATCATGCCTAGATATTCTCATAATTATTCGCTTTTCTATCAATTGCTCGACAGTAATTTGTTCACCCACCGTAATACTTGTGCTATCTTGAGAGAAGCCACTAGTGAAACCTAAGGCCCCCGGGTCTATTCTCCATTATATTAATCTCCCGTCAACAAGTTATTTCTATTACCGTTTATTTTGCAATCTTTACCTTTAATCTTTATCATAAAAATACCAAAAATATTATCTTATCATCTCTATCAGATCTCACTCTCATAAGTGACCGTGAAGGGATTGACAACCCCTTTATCGCGTTGGTTGCGAGGTTCTTATTTGTTTGTGTAGGTACGAGGGACGTCCGTATGGTCTCCTACTGGATTGATACCTTGGTTCTCAAAAACTGAGGGAAATACTTACGCTACTTTGCTGCATCACCCTTTTCTCTTCAAGGGAAAACCAACGCAGTGCTCAAGAGGTAGCAACCATAAAAAATATTACTCATATAAATAGAACAACCATTATTCTCTGATTTAAATGAATAACCGTCTCGCATCAAACAGGATCCAGATATAATGTTCATGCTCAACGTTCACACTCAATAATCCCGAGGGTAGGTGTAGAGGTAGCGTGCCGACGGCGATGACATTGACTTTGGAACCATTTACCACGCGCATTGTCACCTCGTCCTTAGCCAATCTTCGCTTAATCCCCAGCCCCTGTATCGCGTCGCAAATATTAGCAACAGAACCAGTATCAAATACCCAGGTGCTACTACGAGCATTAGTAAGGTACACATCAATAACATGTATATCAAATATACCTTTCACTTTGCCATCCTTCTTCCCCGCCAAATACTTGGGGCAGTTCCGCTTCCAGTGACCAGTCCCTTTGCAGTAGAAGCACTCAGTCTCAGGCTTAGGTCCAGACTTAGGTTTCTTCACTTGAGCAGCAACTGGCTTGTAGTTCTTCTTGAAGTTCCCCTTCTTCCCTTTACCCTTTTTCTTGAAACTGGTAGTCTTGTTGACCATCAACACTTGATGCTCCTTCTTGATTTCTACCTCCGCAACATTTAGCATTGCGAAGAGCTCAGGAATCGTCTTATCCATGCCTTGCATATTATAGTTCATCACGAAGCTCTTGTAGCTTGGTGGCAGTGATTGAAGAACTCTGTCAATGACACTATCATCAGGAAGATTAACTCCCAGTTGAGTCAAGTGGTTGTGGTACCCAGACATTCTGAGTATATGTTCACTGACAGAACTATTCGCCTCCATTTTGAGCTGTAGAACTTATTAGAGACTTCATATCTCTCAATCCAAGCATTTGCTTGAAATATTAACTTCAACTTCTGGAACATCTCATATGCTCCATGACGTTCAAAACGTCGTTGAAGTCCCGATTCTAAGCCGTAAAGCATGGCACACTGAACTATCGAGTAGTCATCAGCTTTGCTCTGCCAGGTGTTCACAACATCTGGTGTTGGTCCTATAGCGGGTTTGTCAGCTAGCGGTGCTTCCAGGACACAATTCTTCTGTGCAGCAATGAGGAAATCCTCAAGTTACGGACCCAGTCCGTGTAGTTGCTACCATAATCTTCAACTTAGCTTTCTCTAGGAACGCATTAATATTCAACGGAACAACAACACGGGCCATCTATCTACAACAACATAGACACGCAAAATACTATCAGGTACTAAGTTCATGATAAATTAAAGTTAAATTAATCAAATTACTTAATAACTCCCACTTAGATAGACATCTCTCTAATCATCTAAGTAATCACGTGATCCATATCAACTAAACCATGTCCGATCATCACATGAGATGGAGTACTTTTCAATGGTGAACATCACTATGTTGATCATATCTACCATATGATTCACGCTCGATCTTTCGGTCTCAGTGTTCCGAGGCCATATCTGCATATGCTAGGCTCGTCAAGTTTAACCCGAGTATTCTGCGTGTACAAAACTGGCTTGCACCCGTTGTATGTGAACGTAGAGCTTATCACACCCGATCATCACATGGTGTCTCGGCACGACGAACTGTAGCAATGGTGCATACTCAGGGAGAACACTTATACCTTGAAATTTAGTGAGATATCATCTTATAATGCTACCGCCGAACTAAGCAAAATAAGATGCATAAAGGATAAACAATCAATATAAGTGATATGATATGGCCATCATCATCTTGTGCCTTTGATCTTCATCTCCAAAGCACCGTCATGATCACCATCATCACCGGCTTGACACCTTGATCTCCATCGAAGCATCGTTGTCGTCTCGCCAACTATTGCTTCTACGACTATCGCTACCGCTTAGTGATAAAGTAAAGCAATTACATGGCGATTGCATTTCATACAATAATGCGACAACCATATGGCTCCCGCCAGTTGCCGATAACTGTGTTGCAAAACATGATCATCTCATATAATAAAATTTAGCATCATGTCTTGAACATATCACATCACAACATGCCCTGAAAAACAAGTTAGACGTCCTCTACTTTGTTGTTGCAAGTTTTACGTGGCTTCTACGGGCTGAGCAAGAACTGTTCTGACCTACGCATCAAAAACCACAACGTGGTATAGTGATTGCATTTTGATCTTCAAAAAGAACTTTGTTCATTGAATCTGACTCAACTAAAGTTGGAGAAATTGACACCCACCAGCCACCTGTGTGCGAAGCACGTCGGTAGAACCAGTCTCGCGTAAGCGTACGCGTAATGTTGGTCTGAGCCGCTTCATCCAACAATACCGCTGAATCAAGAATCAACTAGTGACGGCAAGCAATATGTATATACCCACGCCCACAACTCCTTTGTGTTCTACTCGTGCATATAACATCTACGCATAAACCTGGCTCGGATGCCACTGTTGGGTAACGCAGTAATTTCAAAAAAAATTCCTACACACACGCTAGATATATCATGGTGATGCATAGCAACGGGAGAGGAAGAGTGTTGTCCACATACCCTCATAGACCATAAGCGGAAGCATTATGATAACGCGGTTGATGTAGTCATACGTCTTCACGATCCGACCGATCCTAGTACCGAAAGTACGGCACCTCCGTCATGTCCACATGTTCGGCTCGGTGACGTCCCACGAACTCTCGATCCAGCTGAGTGACGTGGGAGAGCTTCGTCAGCACGGCGGCGTGATGATGGTGATGATGAAATTTACCGGCGCGGGGCTTAGCCTAAGCACTACGACGATATAACCGACGTGGATTATGCTGGAGGGGGGCACCGCACACGGCTAAGAGATCAATGATCAACTTGTGTGTTCTAGGGTGCCCCCTGCCCCCGTATATAAAGGAGCAAGGGGGAGGCCGGCCGGCCCTTGGGGCGCGCCAAGGAGGGGAGGAGTCCTCCTCCTAGTAGGAGTAGGACTCTCCTTTCCTAGTCCTACTAGGAGGGGGAAAGGAAGGAGGAGAACGGAGAAGGAAAGGGGGGCACCCCCCCTACCCTAGTCCAACTCGGACTACAGGGGGAGGGGCGCGCGGCCTGCCCTGGCCGGCCCTCTCTCTCCACTAAGCCCCATGTGGCCCATTAGTTCCCCGGGGGGTTCTGGTAACCCTCCCGCAATCCGGTTTTCTCCGAAATCACCCGGAACACTTCCGGTGTCCGAATATAGTCGTCCAATATATCAATCTTTATGTCTCGACTATTTCGAGACTCCTCATCATGTCTGTGATCATATCCGGGACACCGTACTACCTTCGGTACATCAAAACACATAAACTCATAATACCGATCGTCACCGAACGTTAAGCGTGCGGACCCTACGGGTTCGAGAACTACGTAGACATGACCGAGACTCATCTGCGGTCAATAACCAATAGAGGAACTTGGATGCTCATATTGGTTCCTACATATTGTACGAAGATCTTCATCGGTCAAACCGCACAACAACATATGTTGTTCCCTTTGTCATCGGTATGTTACTTGCCCAAGATTCGATCGTCCGTATCTCAATACCTAGTTCAATCTCGTTACCGAAAAGTCTCTTTACTCGTTCCGTAATGCATCATCCCATAACTAACTCATTAGTTACATTGCTTGCAAGGCTTATAGTGATGTGCATTACCGATAGGGCCCAGAGATACCTCTCCGATACTTGAAGTGACAAATCCTAATCTCTATCTATGCCAACTCAACAAACACCATCAGAGACACCTGTAGGCATCTTTATAGTCACCCATTTACGTTGTGACGTTTGACAGCACACTAAGTGTTCCTCCGGTATTCGGGAGTTGCATGATCTCATAGTCATAGGAACATGTATAAGTTATGGAGAAAGCAATAGCAACAAACTAAACGATCATCGTGCTAAGCTAACGGATGGGTCAAGTCAATCACATCATTCTCTAATGATGTGATCCCGTTAATCAAATGACAACTCATGTCTATGGTTAGGAAACATAACCATCATTGATTCAACGAGCTAGTCAAGTAGAGGCATACTAGTGACATTCTGTTTATCTATGTATTCACACATGTACTAAGTTTCCGGTTAATACAATTCTAGCATGAATAATAAACATTTATCATGATATAAGGAAATATAAATAACAACTTTATTATTGTCTCTAGGGCATATTTCCTTCAATATTCATTATGTGTTAATGCTTTGTTCCGGTTCTCTATTAAAAGGAGGCCTTAATATCCCTTAGTTTCCAATTGGACCCCGCTGCCACAGGAGGGTAGGACAAAAGATGTCATGCAAGTTCTTTCCATAAGCACGTATGACTATTTATGGAATACATGCCTACATTATATTGATGAACTAGAGCTAGTGTCATATCACCCTAGGTTATAACTGTCTCATGTTGAATATCATCCAACAAGTCACCGATCCAATGCCTACGAATTTATCTTATATTGTTCTTGCTAAGTTACTACTGCTATCGTCATTATTGCACTTGCTACAAAACTACTGCTATCACTGTTACCGTTACTATTACTTTTGTCACTATTATCAAAACTATCATGTTACTTTGCCACTGATCACGTTGATGTAGATAATTAATCTCCAGGTGTGGTTGAATTAACAACTCAGCTGCTAATGCCTTCAAATATTCTTTTCTCCCCTTGTGTCGAATATATAAATTTGGGTTGAATACTCTACCCTCGAAAATTGTTGCGATCCCCTATACTTGTGGGTTATCACCGCACACGGCTAAGAGATTGACGTGGTCTTGTGTGGCGCCCCCTCCAACATATATATAGGTGGGTAGAGGGGTGGCTGCCAGGGGGCGCCCCAAGGGAGGCTGAATCCCCCTTGGGCTCCTGCCTTGGCGGCGCCCCCCCTTCCTTATTGGTGCACGGAGGAAGTTAGGGGGAGGTGCCCCCCCCCTTTCCTTTCACTCATGAGGAGGGAAAGGCAGGGGCCCAAACCTCCCCCTTTCCTTTGGCCAGGGAGAGGGCGCGCCAGCCCCCTTGTGGGCTGGTGTGTGCCTCCCCCTGGCCCATTAGGCCCATAGACCTCCCGGGGCCTCCCGGAACCCCTTCTAGTGATCCGATGGTTACCCGGTACAACCCGAAACCTTTTCGATGTCCAAATAGCATCGTCCTATATATCAATATTTACCTCCGGACCATTTCGGAGCTCCTCGTCATGTCCGTGATCTTATCTGGGACTCCAAACAACTTTCGGTCACCAAATCACATAACTCATAGAATACTATATCATCAACGAACGTTAAGCGTGCGGACCCTACGGGTTTGAGAAGTATGTAGACATGACTGAGACACCTCTCCAGTCAATAACCAATAGCAGAACCTGGATGCCCATATTGGTTCCTACATATTCTATGAAGATCTTTATCGGTCGAACCTTATGACAACATACGTAATTCCCTTTGTCTGTCGGTATGTTACTTGCCCGAGATTCGATCGCCGGTATCTTCATACCTAGTTCAATCTTGTTACCAGCAAGTTTCTTTACTCGCTTCATAATAGATCATCTCGTAACTAACTCCTTAGTCATTTTGCTTGCAAGCTTCTTGTGATGTGTATTACCGAGAGAGCCCAGAGATACCTCTCCGATACTCGGAGTGACAAATCTTAATCTTGATCCATGCCAACTCAACAGACACCTTCGGAGATACCTGTAGAGCATCTTTATGATCATATAGTTACGTTGTGATTTGATAGCACACAAGGTATTCCTCCGGTATCCGGAAGTTGCATGATCTCATAGTCGAAGGAATATGTATTTGACATTGAGAAAGCAATAGCAATAAACTGAACGATCATATGCTAAGCTAACAGATGGGTCTTGTCCATGACATCATTCTCTTAATGACGCGATCCCGTTATCAAGTGACAAAACATTTCTATGGTTAGGAAACCTTAACCATCTTTGATCAACAAGCTAGTCTAGTAGAGGCTTACGAGGGACACGGTATTTGTTTATGTATCCACACACATATTTAAGTTTCCGATCAATACAATTTTAGCATGAATAATAAACCATTATCATGAATAAGGAAAATATAATAATAACAACTTTATTATTGCCTCTATGGCACATTTCCATCACTTCGATGGTTGCCACTGCCAATGACGTTGTTTACACACTATGTCCTTGTTGAAGACATTGCTTTGGACTCTACTCGAGCGTGCTCTCCTGGATGACATATCAAGAAACCCTCACTGGTCCGATCAGGCGATGGCGGCACCTGCGCGACGATTCCTTCCCGGAGGCATGGATTTCAAAGAACCTTTGTTGTAGTTCGTGTGCTTTCAAGGACGATGTATGTTGTTGTTGCTTATCTGTTGTAAGTCATTGCTTGTGTCAGCTCTCTTTGCTTTTCCTTTTTCTTTTTAGCCTTTTTTGTTGTTATGTGCATTCTCAATATTGACTTGATCTTAATATTGTGTTATTGCAGAGGTTGAGTAAGAGGCTTCGTCTCAAAATTAATATTTTACCCGTAGTCCAAAAAGGATAATATGGGGTCTAGGGCAATGTGCCTATGTCTCATACAAATGTCTTCCGTTTCTTTATGATTTTATTATTCTTTGTTGCGCTACAATGTTAGTTTGGAACAAGTAGTGGATTTAGCATTTACGGGCATACACGATGGATTTCCTCTTGGTGCTTGAACTCACTCTCTTCCTTTTCTGCCTCATTTCGTTATAAAAGACTCATTATTTGAAAGAAAGTAATGGAAATGGGATTGCCGGTTAAAAAAGCTTATTAAGTTTCAACTAAGTTCCATCGGCGAAACTTTTGTTTAGTGACCGTGGGTTGAGTTTGATGAAAGTGTAGTACTTGTGCAATATCATGGCTAGATTTCATAGATTACGCTCAGGTATGCTATTTTAGTTGAGGAAAAGGGGAGCAAGCAAGAGATGCAATCTGAATGGCCTAGATTTTAAAACCCTCTATCCATGTTCAAGTCATTTTCACATGTATTTTAAACAACGCTCGTCTGATACAATCCTCCCATGACTTTCCTTATAATTATCGACCAAACGACATACATAGACATTGACAACATCCCTAGTGGACTTTGTTCAAGGTCAAGGCTCTCGAGAATCCGCCTCTGCATTAACAAAAAACAAAGAAAAGGACAAATCTAATTACGCAACTCCCGTAATAACATAGTCCAACTTTGCTCCAAGATGGATAGATGGATATAACAAAAGGCTGGCTGTCGCGGCTGCACGCCTGGCATCGGCAAATGGCGATATCTATCCAGCACCAATTTCTCAAAGGAAAGAAAAAAAAGTCTATCCAGCACCAGCAGTGGGCCCCTTTGTCAGCACCTGGACCAGACAGAATCCCTGACGGGTGAAGTGCCCCATGTGGACGGCGCAGCTCTTGAATACGAAGCATTTTTGTCATGGACGCCGAGGACGAGCCCGCCCTGATTAGGCGCTTGGTAAGCTTCAAAACCAAACCCGCCCGGCCGGGGGAGGATATCCTATGCTTTCCCCCCTTCCCTGATAATAATAATAATAAATAAAAAGAAAGGAAGAAAAACGCCGTGGCGCACTCCCGCCTGTCACATACAGTATTTTTGGCGCCTGCACACACGGCGACAAGGAGCGGCGTCCACGGTTCCACCGGTGGCGCGGACGCTTCCGCCAAAAAGAGGCGGAACGCGATCGACGACGCCCCGTCTCCACTGCCGCGTAGGCATCGACAAAACATATGCGGAAATAGCACACGCGCCCACGGGTTTGGCTCGCCTCGCCTCGCCTCGCCTTAGCCTTAACCCACAAACCAAAGAAGACGATAGACAAAACCCAAGCGAGATGAACGAAGGAAGAGAGAGAGAGAGAAAAAAGGAACGCCTCGACTGCCGCTCCATGGATGATATACTGGCTTCGGCCAGGAGCAAAGCAACAAAAAAGGGGCACCGTGCCTGCCTCTCCACGACAAACGGGGAGCCGGGCGGGCGGGCAGGCGGATACATATGTGCTCGCTCGCTTGTCTACGCTCGAGCACGAGCGGGCCAATGGTGCCTTGACGCCGGCTAAAAATACACTCAACAAGGCACGTAGGCAGACGGTATAGGGCGTGGACCATCGCCGCCCGACACATGCAACCACTACATCGATTCACCGAGGCGGGCAGGCCAACAATGCAAGCAAAGATTTGATGACTCGATCTCTTGTCCAGCGTCGTCTCGGCCGTGGTGGCAGCAGGGCGTCCGAGTCCAAAACGACGGACGCACGCAGAGAGAGACCTGACGTACCACGGAGCTGCATGGCCGCATCTGCATCGCCCAATCCCGGCCGTGCGTCCTGGACCATGCACCCACTGCTGCCCGCCCGGTTGGTCCTCTCCTCGGCCAAGACAAGGACGACGCTGTTGCTGCTACTAGTCCTCATGGACCCCGATAAATTTCCGTCATACTGTATGTAGGTTATATATACTAAGTACGCCCACTTGGTCTTTGCAAATTAGTGTGGTGCCCTAAGGTGCATGCACTAATCGAGTTCCCCAATCCCCATGTGTGCGCAGGTATTAAGCAAAGCCGCACATACTACAGTACTGCGCATGCATGCATGCATGCATGTTGGCTTGGACCGGACCTCACACAATGCAAGTTGCAGGGCAGAGAGGCCTAGATTTGCTCACGCGTAACATGGCATGTTGCACGGCGCACCTGTCCAAGATAATGATGATGCATGAAATCCCTATACGCAGGCCCATATTACTACTATTCTTAGTGTGCATCTGCTCCAAGACCGAAAGAAGCGAGTGGGTTGGGTGAGAGAGGCTACTTGATATGGGTAGCATCGCGGCACAAATGATTAGGTCGTCGCTGGATTGGGCAAGTGAAAACCACATGTACACTTGCATCTCCATCATCACCAACTCACCGAGAGAGAGAGAGAGAGAGATAGAGGGAGGGAGAACCTGCCCATTGTTTCCCAATCACCTGGTTTTAAGCAAGCTTCTTGCCGCTTCTCACGGCCCAACTACAAGTTCCTGCCTCTTCTTTTATGGGCAAGATGCACCAAGGGCGGCAAGATGCAGAGCACCTTGGCTTAGCTTAGCTTAGTTATCAGACCCTCAAATCGCTACCACTAGTAGCTAACAACAAGCCGTAAAGATTCCAACTAGTGCCATAATTTTACCACTAGCCAACTACGGTGGTAGGTCTGGTTCAATGGCTTTTCTCACGTATGGCCGACCCTATTATGACTTATTGCGGCCTTTACCGACCGATCATAAACATCTTGGGCATACGAAATTCTCTTGATCGTACTAGTCGTTAGCATGAAGAACAATATCCAAGTACGCTAGCTGTAGGTGTGTCTCTCTTCCTCTTCCGAGGAGAAAAAAAGGAGAGAGAAAAAACACACACACTCTGTCTGCCATCCAAATTCAAGCATTGGTCCAAGGGGCATCAATCTCTCAACTAAGCCACAGCAAGGTTGTACTTCTCTTTTTCAAACAGTTTTTTACAATATCGGTTTGCAGCATTGGAGCTGTATTTTGTGACTAGAAAAGTACAAGATGACAGACACAATAGATGACGGGTATACACATACATATAAAAACGAAGACGGCATTTGTCTATGGAACCCATTATCTCATGCTCAACTTCGTAGTTTAGTTATTCCCGGCCGTCTATTAGCTGCAGGCCGGCGAGGTACGGCGTGATGCCGCCGATTCAGAGACTTTTCTTAGTAGAAAACACGCTGAATCAGTAGGGTCTAGTTTGACTTTCAATACACCAGCCTGCCTGCAGTGGACTTTGTGTTTTGTTTTCTCATCCCAAGCCTGCAATTGTCGTTGTCAACGCATAAAAGAAACCATTACAGCTCCAAAGAGATAAGTTGGTTGCGTCTCGCAACGTGGCCATGTATGAGCTCAAAGCAAAACTTTAGACAATGCCATTGTCCCTCCAGGTCTAGTAAAATAACACGCATTCGTACATGTATTCGCTTGCCTACATTTCCTGATAGTTTTGTATGTTGAAAGAATCGTTTTTTAAAAAGCTTCAGTACAACGAAGGAATGCGGGTCAAACATAAAGAAAATGGACAACCAAAATCTCGCCCGTGCCTGCATACATTCTAATGCACGGCGCTACTACTCTAGCCATACCTGTGAACCCTCTAGTATCTAGATCTTTTGTCATGGACACGATCGACAAAATGCATCCGATCAAGAATCCTTCCCAATCCTCTTAAAATTTGGTTAACCGACAACAGCAAAGGTTTTAATGAAATTAATAGTCCTGTCAACTAGCAGTGACTTATGATTTAGGGCCTGTTTGGTTTTAATAAGTCACTCAACTTATAAGTCAGGTGACTTAAAACTAGTGACTTATAAGTCACGCCTGTTTGGTTGTCACCTGACTTATAAGTCACCTGACACACCTTTTCACACCAATCAACATCATGCAGGTCGTGGGACCCACGCAAAAGGGGATGACTTATAAGTTTTAAGTTGGGGTGGAGCAACTTATGACTTATAAGTTGGGATGACTTATAAGTCGGGTCTGTTTGGCGAAATAAGTCACTTTTTTCACTTTTCGACTTATAAGTTGGTGACTTATTTGGAATCAAACAGGCCCTTATTACCTTAGACCAGTGCGACTAGCCTTTGCAGACAATGCTACTTAATTACTAGTGACTGTTACCGAGTTAGTTAAGGCAAAATCCGCAAAAAAGAAAAAGAAAAGCTAACGCGAAGGTGTGTAACTGAAGGGGGAAAAAAGAGCAAGTTGATGCTGTTGCTCAACACGGAGGTAGGAGTAGAAAGTATCCACGGGACGGAAGAAACGGACGGTAATTAACACGGGCGGCTCGCTGATGGACACAGCAGCAACGACAAAACCATCCCGAGAAAGAAGTGTGAATTGTAATTGTAAACGGCACCCCTCCCTCCCTCCCTCCCCCCTCCGGCGCCTATATAAGCGGCGCCGCGGAGCCTCCCATTCCCCCGCGCGGCGCAGAGCTCCACCTACCAAGCACCACCCGCCTCCGAAGAGGAGACAAGAGAAAAAAACGCTCCCCTTTCTTTCTCTCTCTCCCCCGTCCAAAACTAAACTGCGTCGTACTTGAGTAGGCGGTAAATTGCCCGGGAGTTACACCGCCCGGCGCCGTAAAAGCTCTGCGGAACCGCACGAGCGGCAGGGCGACGAGCAGAGCGCTCCTCTGTTTCCCTCCATGACGTCCTGCGGAGGCGCCACCGCGGCATGCCCGGACGGCCGCGTCATCACCGCCCCCCTGCTCGCCAAGCCGGGGGAGGTCGTCGTCCAGGTCTGCGGTGACGAGGCGGCCGCGCCGGTGCTCACGTGCAAGCCGCCCGGCCGGCTTGCCAGGGCGGTGAAGGAAGCCTGGTCCGTTTCTTTGGGCATCGCGCTCCCGATGATGCCGCCCGTGTCGGCCACCGCGGCCCGCGACGAGGCGCGCTCCATTCTCGGCCTCGCATTCCCGATGATCCTCACCGGGCTGCTGCTCTACCTCCGCTCCATGATCTCGATGCTCTTCCTCGGCCGTCTCGGCGGCCTGGCGCTCGCCGGCGGCTCCCTCGCCATCGGCTTCGCCAACATCACCGGATACTCTGTGCTCTCCGGCCTCGCCATGGGCATGGAGCCGATATGCGGCCAGGCATTCGGCGCGGGTAACTACTCGCTCATTGGTGTCACCGTGCAGCGGACGGTGCTCCTCCTCATCGCGGCCGCCGTCCCTATCGGTGGCCTGTGGATGCACATGCGGCCTCTGCTCCTCCTCTGCGGACAGGACGCCGGCATCGCCGCCGTCGCCGAGACCTACATTCTTGCCTCGCTGCCTGACCTCCTCCTCCAGGCATTCCTCCATCCCGTGAGGATATATCTCCGGATGCAGTCCATAAACCTGCCACTCACCGTGTGCGCCACGCTCGCCATTGCCATCCACCTGCCCATCAACTACGTGCTGGTGACCGTGCTCGGGCTCGGCGTCAAGGGAGTGGCAATGGCGTCCGTGCTGGCCAACCTGAACCTGCTCCTCTTGCTTCTCGCCTACATCTTCTTCAAAGGCGTCCACAAGCGCACCGGCGGCTTCGCGCTCTCCGCCGAGAGCTTCCGTGGGTGGGGCGAGCTCATCAGCCTGGCTCTGCCGAGCTGCGTGAGCGTCTGCCTCGAGTGGTGGTGGTACGAGATCATGATCCTGCTGTGCGGCCTGCTCCTGAACCCGCAGGCCACGGTGGCGTCCATGGGCATCCTGATCCAGACCACGTCGCTCATATACATCTTCCCTTCGTCGCTCAGCTTCGGCGTGTCGACGCGCGTCAGCAACGAGCTGGGCGCCGGGCAGCCGGAGCAGGCGAGCCGCGCGGCGACGGCGGGGATCATGCTCGGCTTCGCGTTCGGCGCCTTCGCCTCGGCGTTCGCATTCCTCGTCCGGAACGTGTGGGCGAGCATGTTCACGGCCGACCCGGCGATCATCGCGCTGACCGCGTCGGTGCTGCCGATCCTGGGCCTGTGCGAGCTGGGCAACTGCCCGCAGACGACGGGGTGCGGCGTGCTGCGCGGCAGCGCGCGGCCAAAGGACGCCGCCAACATCAACCTCCGGTCCTTCTACCTGGTGGGGACGCCGGTGGCGCTGGTGCTGGCCTTCTGGTTCCACTACGACTTCGAGGGCCTGTGGCTGGGGCTGCTGGCGGCGCAGGCCACCTGCATGGTGCGCATGCTCCTGGTGATCGGGCGCACGGACTGGGCGGCCGAGGCCAAGCGGTCGAAGCAGCTCACCGGCTCCGACGCCCAGGGCAAAGTTGGCGCGGCCGACGGAGACGAGAAGTCGCGGCTGCTTATGGACGACGCGGACATCGAGCGGCCGAACGATCGGTGTTGATAGCTACCACGACACAGCTTGAGCCGGGGGGCGTGTGCATTGTAATCTACTCCCTCTTCTGCTGCTTCTTATTTTTACCATTTTTATTCCCTCCCCCGTTGGCCATATTTTGGGCGGTGGGGGAGGAGCTAGGGGCTGACAAATTTTGCTCACATTTGCTAATGTAGCCATGTAAAGATTTTGCTGATTGTTATTAGAGAAGATGGGGAAAAATATCTACTCCTCCTAGTACGTAGTAGTAGTACCTTTTTTTTTAAAACAGTAGTAGTAGTACTTGTTGGAAGGAAGGAAGGAAGTAAGTTTTGAGACAGAGGAACAATCCGTCCCCTGCTTCCCTTTCGCTTGCTCCGGGTCGGTGTCTGGTCCAGGGAGGCCGGCCGGCCGCGTGACGACCCGGTCACCGGGCCACCCAGTAAAACCGCACGCACCATCAGGTCTAAAGTCGCGTGGCTTCCTTGGCTGCAGGGACCCGCCACTTTGCGCATCGCAGCCGTCGGCCATCGCTCGCGGCTTACTTTGCGCCGGCGGGACCCCCCCGCAAAGGAATCCAGTTACAGCACCACGTGATCTGTGTGGTAAGCTATAGACTGCTGCCTGACATGCAGTATGGCAAGTTTTTTTTAATTGTTTAGATTGATAAAAGAAGGGCTTCGCACCTCTTCCGATTTTCATTAATGCAAACCATGATGTTCAAAGCTACAAGGAAAAAGAAAAAAAGTACGATGAACTGCTCCCAGCTCCAGCAAATCCTCGGGAGGGAAATGTTTTCAAAACTGGGTAAGACGATGAACCAAAACGACTACTACAATAGACTTTGTTATTAAGTTCATACATTCATCCAGGCTAAGGGCCTCAAATTTCAAAAGACAAAGACCACTGGAAAACAAGTAGACAAAAGCGAGCAATCAGCCACCACAGGGAAAAGCTTTGTTCATTTTTCCAACCGCGCCACATTGATTCTCCGCCCTTGAGAGGTTGCATAAACCTCACTTGCTACTCGTTCTAGTAGTCTTGCCCCCAGCTTCAGCACTTTTTCTATTGCTTCTTTATCTGCAAAATAGACCATTCCACCATCCACTGGCTCATCAGTTTGATCAAAGTCATAGGATCAGAAATTCCTCTTTTTTAATAATCCCATTTCTAGATTTCCACAAAGCCTAAAATACTGTAGCAATCCCCACTAAAACCATTTTCTTACCATTCACCCTAAATGTGTCTAGCCATTCTCCAAAACATTTTTGGACTGATGATGGAGTCTTTCTCAGCCCAAATGAACATTTGATTAAACTCCACACAATAGAAGCAGCCGAACATGTGAAAAAATAGGTGATCAACTAATTCATCTTTTCCACAAAACACACAGTTACTTTCCCGTTTCCACCCCCTCTTCAACAAGGAATCTCTAGTGACTATACTTTTTTTGTTAACTAACCACATAAAAAAAATTAATCTTAGCTGGATCTTGATCTTCCACAATTTTTTTTGTGGGAATCTAAGATCAGAAGCCACCAGCCGTCTGTACAGAGATTTAACTGGGAATTTTCCATCAGCCCTTAGAGACCATATTATCTTATCCTTCCCACCTTTCATTTCAATTTCCCCACATCTACTTTTTAAAGTATTCCACAATCCCAAAGTGTCTCCATAAAGAGTCCTTCTAAACCTAAATCCTTGCCATCCTTTTTGGATGGCTTCGGCCATAGTTATGTTATGATCAAAGCATAGGTCATAAAGTCTAGGATAAGCTTCCTTAAGAGTTTTATCATCCACCCGAGTATCTTCCCAGAATCTGGTGTTTGTCCCATCCCCCAGTTTTTTCTTCACAAATCTATAGAAAAATTCTTTGATCTTTATTAAACTGGACCAAAATGGGAATCCCCAGGTGTTTTGTGACCCTGGAGAGACATCCATGTCCTCCATATTTCCTGTTAATGATATCTTGCCACATCCCCTCCTCTGTTTCCATTTTCTAGAACCATTTAGCCAATAAAGAAATATTCATCGGTTTCAAATTTATGATCCGTAAGCCACCCACCTTCTTAGGTAAACAACAAGTTTCCCAATTAACTAAGTGATATTTCTTAATATCCTCATCTTCTTGTCACACTAATCTTGTCATGTGGTGCATGTATAGCAAGATTAAAGAGTGATTTGTTATCCTAAACATAACCGTCGGGATAGAGTTAAGAAAAGTATGGTTTTATTACACGATTGCTCCGACATTTGCTCCTACTATGATTTTCGAAAAAAAATGTGATATTATCCGGCCAGCTAATGAAATTCAGTCGATTCTCTGCGAACAAATACATTTTTGCACCAAATAAATATATAAATATAACACAATGAATATTCTTTTAGACGAGTAGGAACAACTTTGCAAAATCAATTTGGGAAATAAGGTTTTCTCTCTAATAAAATTATAGCTTTGGACGCCACTAACGTGCGAGTGACGGTTCCCATGGGGCAACGAGCTAATGTTCGCTCCAGCTAGTTTATCGATATGACGTGATTTAGCGGCCAGAATGTCCCCGCCCCCAGTTGGTCTTCTGTGCTAGGGGCAGCTGATAGAAGTGGGGTGCATACACCTCAACGGAAGTATACATGTTGTTTGAGAGGCCAAGGGAGACTAGGGTTTCTTGCCTCCTGCTGGCGGCCGCAGGTCTACCTCGTCTTCTATGGCCTTAGGCCATAGTGGCGCGGTGGATCTCGATACTTGCCGGCGGGAGGGATCCTTCTTTATTTTTAGATGTCTTTGTGTCCGTTTAGGGCTTGTTTCTTGCTCAAGAAGGCGAGGCGGCGGCGACTCCTTGAAGATGGAATAAAGTTCTCCCTGCCTAGCTCCCATTCCGGCGGTTCGGCTAGTGTCGCCGGAGGGCGCGTGGAGGTGTTTCGGTGGATCTCACTAGATTTGGTCAATGGTTGTCTTTGGTGGATCCGCTCGAATGCAATTTTTGTTTGTCTATATTCGTGTGTCTTCAGTTTTGGTCCTTTCGATCTACGCTTATCTTCATCGGTAGCGGTTGTTGTTCTGGTCCGCTGGTCCTATGGGGCCTTAGCACGACACTTCCCGACTGTCGACTAGAACAAGTTTTGCCTGGCTCCAGCGAGGGAGAGGCCATGACGGCGGCATGGCTTCGGCTCGCTTTAGTGCTTGTAGTCGTTGCTAGATGGTCTACGGATCCAGATGTAATTTTTTATTGTTTCTCGTGTTCGTTGTACTACTGTCAAGGGATGACCCTCGAGTAGGTTTGGGAGTACAAGACGCATTTTTGAAACATCGGGGCGGCCAACGCCCCTCAGTCCGGCTGGCCCTCCAGCCGGCTGGGCATGGTGCCACGCCCGAGCCGGCTGGCTGTAGTCGGCAGGGTCAACGTTTGTACCATCTCGCCGTACGACAAGACCTCTCCCACGTCAGGGAGACCGTGGCTACAGTGCCAACAGCTGTGCCGACTGTGGCGACCGACGTCAGCGCGGCACGACTGTGGGTGCACAGTGCCAACCGCTTCGTGACACGGAGATTGACAGGCTAAAGTGACGTGCGGCCAGCGGGCCCCACTGACGGCCAGAGACGCTGGTCGTAGGGCCCCGCCCTCCCTTCTTTATCATTTGTAACCTGGGAGGTCCGGCTATAAGACCTCCTAGGAGCCCCCCAAAAGGGGGTCAGCTCATTCCACACGCACACATATATGAGAGACAAGGAGGAGAGGTAGCTCCTTCTTCCTCCTTCACCCAAACAACTCCAGGAGCACCATTCTAACCCTTGTGATCCTCATAGTTGATCCGACGGGACTAGGTGTTTTACCTCCCTCGGAGGGGCCCCAACCCCGGTACGTCATTTTGTCTTGCACCGCTCGTGCCCACTCTCGCCTCCAGAACCCAAAGACGCTCTCTGGCCCCAACCACCTTCAATAAACCATCCCATGGCATCCGCCGTGAGAACACCACGACAGTTGGTGCACACCGTGGGGCTGCATGCGGCGTCGGCAGGAGTCATGTTCCGGACGAGACCCTTCACCCCCTCTGTCGGTGTCAAAACCGGCGGATCTCGGGTAGGGGGTCCCGAACTGTGCGTCTAGGCCGGATGGTAACAGGAGACAAGGGACACGAAGTTTTACCCAGGTTCGGGCCCTCTCGATGGAGGTAAAACCCTAAGTCCTGCTTGATTAATATTGATGATATGGGTAGTACAAGAGTAGATCTACCACGAGATCGAGGAGGCTAAACCCTAGAAGCTAGCCTATGGTATGATTGTCGATGTATATGTTGTCCTACGGACTAAAACCCTCCGGTTTATATAGACACCGGATAGGGTTAGGGTTACATAGAGTCGGTTACAATGGTAGGAGATCTGCATATCCGTATCGCCAAGCTTGCCTTCCACGCCAAGGAAAGTCCCTCCCGGACACGGGACGAAGTCTTCAATCTTGTATCTTCATAGCCGAGGAGTCCGGCTGAAGGTATAGTCCGGCTATCCGAACACCCCCTAATCCAGGACTCCCTCACCCTCCGACGAGTGCATCGCATAAGGCTTGGTCAGCATGTCTGGTGTGCTTGGCTGCGCCGTCAATGACGCAGTTTGCGACACGGACGTCGCCTGCCCTGCAGGAGCCTCCGTCGTACCCTGGCGAGGTGCTCGCCTTCTCTAACCTGCCTTTGTCTTGCGACTGCGGCATCTCCAATGATGTCCCTGACCTCTACATTCACATGGAGGAGTTGACCACCGGCACCAGCCACGTCTCCGGCCGCAGCCAGGATCCGGCTGCTGCAGCTGCGGCACACGCTGGCCAGTCCAACCCCGTCCATGCTATGGTGCAAAACATGCGCACCCCCATTGCGCCTGGGGCCGACCCGACTGTTGTTGCAGCCAAGCTCGAGGAGATCTGCAAGCGCTTGCTTGCCGAGGCCACCGAGCTCGCCGCTGCGTAGCGCCAGATGGAGTCCGTGCAGCGTGAGTACAACACCTTCCATGGCTTCATCCTGGCTGATGAGGGGCCCAGCCGGCTCGAGGGGTGTGGCGTCGCTGCCGACCTCTCGGCGAGCTGCTCGGCGCGAACCGGCCTACTTACAACACTACCGTCTAGAACATGACGACTGCGTAGGAGGCCGCAGCCGAATTGAATCACGTGGAGGGTGAGGAGCTGCTGCAGCAGCAGCGACGCGTCCGCGATCTCATCACCTTCGCCAACCAGCTGCAGACGCAGTGGAACCCGCCCGAGCTAGATGCGGCCAGCTCAAAGTCTCCCCATCTTCATATGGACAACCGGCAGCCATATAGAAAAGGCAAAAAATACATAAATTTTGACAAGTGCAAAAAATGCATAAAATTGCCATATAAAAACCATAACCAAAAATGAAAAAACACTCATACATGTTGCAGGGACCACTAAAATTGCCATCGAAAACAATCTTAAAGAAACAAAAAAAGCATGGCAAATATTTGTGTCGCGGGATAGCAGTTCTTGGACACATGAAACATTGTTGCAGCATGACAATTCTCTATGGTGGCAGCATTGTAATATTATTATGGCAATTTTTGTTTCAATTACTCAAAAATCATGGCAACCTTACTTCTCCACCCTTTCTGCCCTACAATGGACAAAAAAAATTGGCATGGGAATATTTCTAAAAATGTGAGATTTCTAAAAAACCAAAATCTTCCAAAGATAACATGGCAAAAACTTTAGAATTTCCTCTAAAATTATGGAAAGTTTAGAAAATTATTTAACTTGACTAACGACAACTATCTATATTTACATGAAAGATAATGACACTCACTGCAAATTTGGGAAATTTCTTCTCTAACTCATGGAAAATTTATACAATCACATGGCAAATTTAGACGAATTTGTGTCTTAAATCTTGACAAATTTAAAGAAACGTTGTATTGGTCACCTGATCAAATTTAGGGTTTTGTCCTCTAAAAGCATAGCAAATTTTGGAAATGTTTTAGCTTGGTCACATGAAACTATTAGAAAAAATAAATCGATAAATCAAAAGCAAGGTTAGAAAAAATTGTAAGAAAGTCACATGATAAATTTAGACGATATTATTTCCTAAAATTGTGTCAAAAAAATAAAATTTTGTAATGGTGACATGGCAATTTTTTTCTGAAAATATGTAATGGTCACATAGCAAATTTAATTTTATATCATGGCAACTATATTGTTTGTACATAAAGTTTGGAAAAAATCATGGAAACATGGAAAATTTGGGAAAAATATGTTGTACGCATGATGACAATTTTGAAAAATAAAAATTCCGTAACACATGGCAATTTTAGAAAAATGTTTTGCACTGATCACATGGCGATTTTCTAAAATGTTTTCGTACCTAATGGCAAGTTTAGAAAGTTGGTAGTGTTGACATGGCAAGTTTAAGATTTTTGTTGAACAAAACATGGCAAGTTTTAGGAAACTATGTGAGGGTCACATGTCAAATTTAATTGTATATCATGCGAACAATATTATTTGTTCATAATTCTGATACATAATGGAAACCTTGCAAATTTTGAAATAAAATATTCTACACAACATGGCAACTTTGCAAACAAGAATGTTTTGTAACACATGGCAATTTTAGAATATAATTTTTTTCATTAGTTGCATGGCAAAAAAAATTACATGATGGGAAATTCAGAAAATGCTGTGATATTTCACATGGAAAATTTAAAGTTTTTCTCTTCGACCATGAGGACAAATTCAGAAATTGTGTGTGATGTTCACATGGCAAATTCAGACAAAAATGCTATCTAGATCATGGCAAATGAGTGGGCAACTCATCCCCGTGCATGATGGCAAATGATCTGTTTTTTTAGGGATGATGGCAAATGATTTTTTTTTCTTGCGGGGTAACGGCAAGTGCTTCGGTACACCAAGATTGCTTTGGACGTCCCGATCTGTACTGCACGGTATCCAGCATTAGTTTATGCGTGTTGAGATCTAGATATTATTTTATGTTATTTGTGGTCACAAGTTTTACTATAAAGTAGTGTGCGTGCATTTGTTATTTTCTGGTTAAGTAATTTTTTGTATTCTACCACTCTTCTAAATCTGGGAACTAGGACCACCAATATTTTTAGTTTAAGAAATATTATAGCTCATCGGACAAAGGGATTCACGGGCTGAGATGTCAACCACTTTAAAATCAATCGTCCGGACTGAAGTCCTCAAATTGAAAACGAGCATCTCCGCAGCAACAAACGCAAAAATAAAATGGAAGCGAGCAGCCGGGGAAGATTCCTCTGCTCCCGTCATTTGGTTCCAGGGCCGGTCAGTAGCCGCCGCGCACGGCGAGCGGCGATGCGCCGGGGCCACGTGGATGCGCCCGTCCGCCGGCCGGCCGGAAGCGTACAAGGATGCCTGCGGTTTAGACCGGTTCAGCTGAGCACGCGCGTGCGACGGATGGCATGGCACCAGCATCCGCATCTGCGCCGATCGACCGGCATTCACCGGCGCCGGCGCCGGCACGGCCGGATTAAAAAGGACTCGCACTCGCCCGCTCACCATCTCCGCTCCTTGGAGCACCGAGAAGATGGGGCACTGCTTCGGGGCCCCAAAGGCCACGGCCGTAGCTTGGCTACTACGTATAGGCGGCACTGACCATGCTAAAAGACAAAGAAAATTACGCAGCTCCCGTTAGTAACATGCCGAGGAGTAATGTATTTGCATTTTGTTCCATTTGCACGCATCTGATTTGAGCTCCCGTCGTGTGCACCAGGAAATGCCGTGCTGCTGCCAATGTGGTTGGTGTTATGCTCGTTGTGCTGCTCCCGCCCAACCACGCCGGCATGCATGCATGCTGCTGCCGTGGAAGGAATCCTCCCTCGTGGCCAGTAGCCAACTGTTTAGCTTGGCATCGTGGATCAAAGTTCAAAGGGGCTAAAATCTGCAGGCGCCCTAAGAGCAACTCCAACGGGCTGACCCATACGGACGGCGATTTCGTCCGTTTTTTGTCTGTTTGGGTCGGCCAGACGGACATGGATGCCCGCTTCCACATTTGGGTCGGCACCTGCGCTCAACGCTAGCCTGTGATCCATTTAGACGGCGCCAAAAATAAACAAACACATGCATATTTAAAAAAAGAGAAACTGCATTAATTAAACATTAAAGCCGGCCACGAAGGCCGGCAAGAGTCCACGCGTCTACATTTGCATAAAAAACCAGCCTAAACTACGAGGAGGCGCACTGCCCTAGGCGTCGTCGTCGTCGTCCTCGGGGTCCGTGAGGTCGATGAGCGTCGGCGCCGGCCTGGCCCAGGCGAACGCCGTGTTCCAGAGCGCTGCCATGTCGGGCTGTGCCGGCGCAGGCAGTGCCGGAGCGGGGGGCTGTCCGGCCGCCTGTGCAGCCGCGGCCTGGCGCGCCTCCTCCTCGAGGTCGCGCTCGAGCATCTCCTCGTACTCGCCATGCCGTCGCTCCTCTGCCAGCCGGCGCTGGAGCCACATCTCGAGGTAGGCCTGCTCCTGCGCCGGCGTCGCCGCCAGCCAGGCCGGTGGCGCGGACACCCACTCGCGCACCACTCCATTCCAGGAGAAGCGCGCGATGGGCTCGGGCTGCGGCTGCGGCTTGATGGGGGACGGCGGGGCCACCGGCAGCACCACGCTGTCGCCCGCCGCGGAGAGGGCAAGGGCCTGCGCCATTGCCGCCTCGTAGCGGGCCCCCTCTTCCGCCTCCGCCGCCTCCGCTCTGCGCCGTTCGTCCTCTTCGCTCTCACGGTAGACGGCCGCAAGGGCCGCCTGGTAGGCGTCCTCCGCCGCCTGGTCCTCCTCGCGGACGACCAGCGGCGTTGGCCTCCGGTCAACCTCGCGCACGCCCCGGTGCCTCGCCTCCTCGTGCTCGAGCACGAGCCTACCGCGGCGCCACCGGCACTGGGATCCTATCTGGATCCAGATGCCAGTCGTGCAGCAGCGTCACGTCGGGATACGGCAGCGGCTGGCGGTTCTGCCAGTGCCACTCCGCCTGGTGCACTGGCACGTTGACGCGGTGCCTTTGCCGGCGAGGCGCCGGTGGGGGTGGGAGAAATTCGAAGGGGAAAGGGGTGGCGGGGGACTTGCCCTTGGCCTTGCTGCCGCTGGCGCCAGAGAAGAGGCCCATCGTTGTTGTGGCTGCGGTGGCTAGGGTTTGCCGCCGACGAGGGAGCAAGGGTGGGCAGCTGGGGACGGCGAGTTTGGATGAGGACGGCCCCGCCGCACCGTCGGTTTAAAAAAGGACGAGCGCCGTCGCTGACGCATGGGCCCGTCGTCATAAATTAAGCTGACCGCGTGGGCAACGAGTAGTTGGACGGCCGCCATGTGGGGACGCGGCGGATAGCGAGAAGGCGCGTGAAGCATCCGTTCGGCGTCCGCGCCGACGCATTTGGGGCGCAAATTCAGGCCACAAATGCATCGGCGCGAACGCGACGCGGACGTGATTTGGGTTTGGGTCGGCGTGTTGGGCCGCCACTTTTGTCCGCGCCGACCCAAACGAACGCAGGCGAACGAAATGGGTCGGCCCTTTGGAGTTGCTCTAATCGCCCAGTTGGCGGATAAGGCTTTGTATAATGGAAGGTGCTTAGAGAGATGCTTGGTAAAGTAAATCGAGTTCTTCTTAAACGTCGGTGTTTATTTCTACAAAACAGACGCTTAATTAAGCGTCTATCCTTTATAAATAAGCATCAGTGCTTAGAGAAAAACTGGTTTATTTCTTTGAGTCATCTACTCCAAGCACCTTGCATCATACGGGGCCTAATACATCTGAGAGATTGGTGCCGGTGATTCGTTCCCGGCCGGCTTTATTCCGTTTCTCCAAGGTCATGTCCCCTGCTTCTTGGCCAAGCCCGGGAGGTGTCTCCAGCAGATGGAAATGTGTTTATGTATAGGCGAATCATGGCTCTTCCGTGCCCTCAATGTATGCATGGATCATGACGCCTACATCCCATTGGGGGGAGAAGTTGATTACACTTCCCACTTTGTACTGTCTGCGCGTAGGCTCAATACTTAATCGTGCATCCGTACATTGTCCCAGGCCTACTTGATCTAGGTCAAAATTAAGGAACTGCTACACGACGACCTAAGTTAAATACTCCAATGGTATTACTCTCTCCTTCGTTTCAAATTAGTTGTCTTAGATTCGTCTATATACGGATGTGCCTAGCACTAAAAGGTATTTAAGACAATTAATTTGGGATGAAGGGAGTAGTAGGCAAAGAAAAGGAGAAGAGTATCACCTATACATATGTAATGAATCATGCTATTTGAAATGTATAGCTTTCACATATCTAACGATCTGTGGACAAAATAGGCTAGCAACGGTCAAAAGTTTTGGGGCATATTTGATCTCCCGAGCACTAAACTTCAAAGATCTTTTTACTAGTCAATTTTGTTTTTATTTTAATATCAGACATCTATGGCATAATTAGACTATAGCAAAGATGTGTCGTTGTGTCGATAAACTAAAAGGGTGTTTTACTTCTAAGTATTCCAAGTAAGGTAAGCTCCACAATGTAAAGATTGAAGTATATATTCTAAATGAACTCATATCTATATATTAAATAAATAAATACATCAGATGGAGGAAACTTCTCGCTTCTTTCTATTTAGATGAAAAGGGAGAAAAAGTGGATTCCTAGTCACATGCTATAAAATTCAGGACGAATTGGAACCGTTAACTAGAATTCTCTTTTTTATGAATAGAACAAGGAAGGACTTGAAACATAACTGATGCACTAAAACATACATGAAAGTTCTTCGAAGTCGATTCCTCTGGCTCCGTCTTTTGAGTTTTGAGCTAACAGTGGAAAAACTACAGAGGAACTGCAAAAGCTAGATTGACCCATAGGTTTTGAAAGGTTGCATGCGTCGCCCACCCCAATATAGGTAAGAACATAATATCGTTGAACGTACTATGATGGAAGGAGACACCCACCGCAAGACAGGATCCTGAATTGTTGTTTCATTACCGTATTTCGGGAAGAAAGATTGTGAACACAAAAACGTGAAACTAGAGAACCACATTGTGCGAACAAACTTGGCCTCACTGTCGCCTTAACATGTCGAATCGTCGGACAATAATCTTCCCAATGTGTGTCATCTCGGCTATGATTACCATTAGGACGATGGTTGGGCAAGGTGACTCTTAATTGTGTATGATACAACATTGCCTACATTGTCAAGACCTCATACCATAGATACACAACATACATCATGAAGAAATACTTAGACTGTGTTCCGACACTTCTCCATCGTCCCCATGCCCCGTCCCTCCTTGTTGTCGAAGTGGGCACCGAAGACTAGAAAAACCAGCAGAACATTGCTTGATATTTTATCACACACACAAATTTTTCTTTGACAAAAACCGTAAATTATACCGTGTCGCCGTTCAGCTTATTCCTCATATGCATCATTCATATGTCCTCTATCACGTCTTGGCCAGCCTATGGACCTTCTCTCATGATAATAATATATATACAGTGAGAAGATTATCGATCGTAAGATACTAGAGGACACAGACGAATCACCGCGTTTCACACTTGGTGTTTATCTCTCTCTTAACGAAATTAGCCTTTTGCTTCTTCTAGTTCACCGCCGCCACCTTCGAGTTGCGGCGTCCATGCATGCATATCTTCACCCATGGGCGATGGAGCCAATCGAGCAGGTCGACATCTCGTCCGGATCACGTCAAGGGGAAAACAAATACTAGAAAAACCTGCCTCGCCCGTACGTTACCATCGTCGCGTAGCTGTATGCATGTACGCGTCTCCAAGACTACTCGACGTTGTTAACAGCTGCACGACCTGTGATAGATTCGATATTTTGTTGTTCTTCCAAGGCAATCTAGGAGTATTTTTACTTGCATGATGGCACGCACCACGTCGGCACGTACGCACGGCCCCTATCTTGTGCCGTCAGGCCACGTCCTTCCCTTGCGATTTCCATTGTTTCGCTCGTACGTACTCGCGTTGCGTGGGTTGGATTGTCAGCGGTGCAAGTACGGCGGCCGGACCGGCGACCGGCCGCGCAAATCCTGTCAAACTCACGGGACCCAGTATCCACCGACTCGTACAGCGACGCCGATAGATCGCACCTGGCCGTGCATGCATCTTCGATCGGCCCGGCGCACGGCCGGCCGGCGGCGGCAGCTGAATACTAATCGCATCGCATCGCATCGCATGCATGCATGGCATTGGCGACTTGGTTTCAACGGGAGAACACTCGAAGAAACAAACAGCTTCCTAGTGGAGTTATGAGACCCTCGTCCTCGGTGGTTCGGTGGCGTTCGTGGCCAGTAGGATCCGTCGCTTCCGACGACCGGTTTCAGCTTCCGGGACGCATCCGGAGACTACGACACCACCGCGACGCACGCACGCCATTTTCGTGCGGCAGCGGAAGGAGCGAAAAGCGGCCGAGTCGATGACCCGTGCAGATTAAGATGGATGGACTGATGCCTAAAACACGAACTGTAAACTAGTGTGGTCAATTCAATTCCGCCACGGCAAACCCGCCGCGAAAAGAACGAACGTGTCTATCTTGCCGCGGCCGCAACACCGCCGCGCTTTGAACAGCGGCCAGCCGAGCTAGGCTAGGCCGGGGGGAAGAGAAACCACGCACGTCGCCGGGAGATATGGCTGAGGGCGACGGCCGGCCCTCGTGACCCGTGAGCTGGTTTCGCCTTTTCTGCACCGGCCGGGGGCAGCGGCGGGCGAGGGGCTCGTGACGGCCGTGTCTGGTGGCGGGGAGCACGGGGCGATCCGGGGGGAAATCCAGTCGGGTGACGGTGGATCCATCCGTCCCGTTCCCGTGCGTCGCTGCTGGCCAGTTGTGGAAGCGGGTGGCGATGGGGCGGGCCGCGTTGCACCTGCACCGGTGGAAAGTCGTGACAGCGAGCGGTTGGTTGGTTGGTGCGTCGGGGCGGTCATTAGACGGCCGCCGACGACGCGGCGGCGGTCGCACTCGGGGCGCCCAAGCTGGACCGCTGAATTGGTTGCTTCCGAGGAAACATTCAGCGCCGTCGCTCGTCGGCACCGGTCTTTTCCGGTTTCGACCCAACCTTGAGGAAAATGATGGAACAACCTGGGGAAACTTACTACTAATACGATCCAGCCAGGTGATTCCCCGGTACGTACGTACGTATGAGTTATGACCTAGTCCAAGCACAAGGTTGGCAATGCATGTCTGACCGTACCATGTCGTGTTGCCATCCGTTTCGGCCCGAGACACGTAAAATCTTACCGCTCTTCAGTCTCGGTCATCTGCTCTCGCTCTCCCCCTGATTTGGTCCTTCCAGATGCAGAGATGCTGGGTTTGATTTTCTTCCGTTCCTACATGTACGCACGCACGCACGGTCGCACGAGGACTTGTACTGCTGTCAAAATCAGGCTGCAGCACAGCAGCAGGTTGCTACCTTGCATTACTGTACTATTTAGGCCCATAATTTAAGGCCTGATTGCATCCGGGTTCCGTTAACTGCATGAGGCACGCCTCGTCAACCGGCGACGGGTGCAGCGCGGGAGAAGAGGCGGGGAGATATCGTTTTCTTCTCCCGGATTCCTCGTCCCTCTTCAAGGTGCACGTTCGCTCGGCTGGGGAATGTCAAGCTCGACGACCAAAAATACAGAAAGTTAGATAGATAACCCGCAAAGATAAGGTTTCATATGGCTACGCTGTACTGATAGTATTAGGTACTGTAGCCACTACTGTACTAAGTCTGTAATGTATATGGGGTCTCATGGGTAAGCTTTTTCTTAGCTCAGATTGCTTTGTTTAGCATATCAATCAGCTGGGATAAGCTAGTAAAACAACGTCGTCTGAGGGATCACATTATCTAGGGCTTCACTCGTCCTAGGACAGAACTGGGCAGAGCAGCCATGAGGGCGAGGGAGCAACGAGCGCGGAATCAGAATCTCGGAACGGAAGACGATAATAAAGCAAGGAAAAGGAGCGCTCATGCATATGCATGGAGATGATAGGAGGTGGTGTGTTGACTGTTGGCTATGCGTCTCAATAGTTTAGCAGTTTCAAAATGATTGGAGCTCGCACCGGTTCCGGTCCAGGGGGGTGCCCTCCGAATCTCCGATGGAGGTTCTGTTGGTTGTGGTGAGTGGCTTAGTGCTATGGCCGATATACATGCATCTTTGTCAGTGCTCTTGTCAATGCACACTGCTCCGTATTATGTGGTGTACTTTGCTACGTGCTGTCATGTGTCAACCGTCCTTGAAGAATCTGTTTGAAGTGAAGGAACTGTGCCAGGATGGACAGAGGTAAAGTGCTTATCTAGTTATCTGTCAATAGATTAACACTTGCAGTGTTCAGAGCGGAAGTGGCACACCGCACTTGCCGAATAACCGAACATATCCAAAGTACTACTAGTTCGGTAAAGGATCTCCTTTTGATAGAAAGAAGCTCACTTTGGTAAAGCTCATAGCGTGCATATTTCCTAGAACTTTTTCAATACCCGCAGAAGCAGAATCGTATAAAACAAAAACTTTATAACCGAAAGGAAATTCAGATGTTCAAAATTTTCTTATAAATTCGACAGCTGGTTCTACTCTTGATGCAGGGACGAAGGTATTGGAAGACAAGTCACAAATGGGAAACCACATGGTAAAACTGAAGAAGCTGCTAGATGAACAGTTATAATCCTACCGATACAAGTTTAATTGCGGGAATGTGGATACAGTTAACTGAAGAACCATAAACTAAAGGTACATGTTTGATGAAAATCGCCCCCAAGGTTGTGTTTCACATTGCGGTAGATTATAATAATCCCGTTTGCCCAACCCATTTTGTCTACTTTAGAGTTTATTATTTGACCCATTTCCGCTTACATTTGCGTCTAATCCGTACAGCAGATTAAAAAGTAAACGCAGCTAGTACAACCGAGTACTTGCTGAATTCATTTTTCGAATTCTTTAGAATCTGACTTTGCTGCATGGTGTACTATTACGAACTGTCTCATGATGTTCTGTTGTTGAAACGTCAGTTATAATATAAAAAAAGCTTTCGTCCCGCTTTATAAATAAAGCAATAAAGTTATAATACACAAACAAAGTCAATGCATAGCCAAATCATCGCAGCCAATCTGGTGTGCATTTCACGCCGTTGACGAATAATGAACTGTTGGATACAGTACATAATGCGTGCAAAGTAACATAAAAGGTCTTTTTTGCTATACACCACAAGCATTATCAGGCCAGGGGTTATCTTCCTTTTTGAAAAAAAACCACAAAGCACTATCTACCATCTCAAGTATATATGTACTAATAATAGCCATTAGTTCTGAGATAGATGTATCCATATATCATATGAAGATGTCCTTAAACAAAAATCAATAGAAGGCCATGCCATACTAAGCGCTCATATACACGCGCATACACTCATCCCTATGAATAATATAAAAAAAGCTTTTGTCCCGCTTTATAAATAAAGCAATGAAGTTATAATACACAAACAAAGTCAATGCATAGCCAAATCATCGCAGCCAATCTGGTGTGCATTTCACGCCGTTGACGAATAATGAACTGTTGGATACAGTACATAATGCGTGCAAAGTAACATAAAAGGTCTTTTTTGCTATACACCACAAGCATTATCAGGCCAGGGGTTATCCTCCTTTTCAAAGAAAAAAAACCACAAAGCACTATCTACCATCTCAAGTATATATGTACTAATAATAGCCATTAGTTCTGAGATAGATGTATCCATATATCATATGGAGATGTCCTTAAACAAAAATCAATAGAAGGCCATGCCATACTTTAGCCCCAAAACGAACTTCCAGACCAGACATGCAAGACCAATCTTTAATCTTTAGATTGTAGAGTATACAATTTTTCAGGATAGATTGTAGAGTATTTTTTTTCTTGAGCATCAGGCACCTCGTCGTCGACGGGAACGTCTCCTCCCACTGAAAGCATATCGCCGGAAATCCTGAAATAAATCCAGGAATAATGCGAGCACCAGGATTTGAACCCTGGTGGGTTGAGGATACCACTGTCCACCTAACCAACTCAACCACAGGTTGATTCGCAATAGATTGTAGAGTATACACACTCTAGATTATAGAGACAAGTAGAAGGCCGTACAATAACTTTAGCTCAGCAGCAAATCCAGCCCAGCTCTGCAAGAACTTGATGTAGACAGCGCAACCCATATAAGTTATTCCAGAAAGGTCGATTGACTTTGCTTTTCTATTTGAAAGTAAAATCAGCTTGTACTCTATTTGAAAACTAGATAATTCAGTTATATACACGTTGATAAGTAGAACATTTATAGCAGAACAATAGATGACAAATCGGTTAGATACACATTGATAAACCGGATATTTTTCTGTTTCAAACATTTTCAGTATACAAATCAATTTTTTTAGATACACGTGATCATTTTTTAATAAATGTTGAACATTTATCTGAATACGTTTTGAACATTTGTAAAACGCACATTCCACATTATTTTGAATACACAATGAAAAAAAATAAACGTTATACATTTTTCAAAAATATAACAAACCATGTTTTAAACGTGCAAACATTCCTTACATGTGAGAACATATATTTCTTAAATCGCACAAACATTTTTTTATACATTCTGAACATTTTTCCAACATTGCACGAACAATTATTTACATTTCATGGACATTTTTTCTAAAATGTCATGATAGTTTTAAAATTTGTGACCATATTATAATACTATGGACATTTTTCTGAATGGTACGAACAAAATTTTCATTTTTTAATAAATATTCATGAAAAAAAATTAGATGTGTGAAAAACTTTAATTGGCATAGAAATGTTTTTGATAAGTACAATGTTTCTAAAAATTGTGCGAATAATTTTTTACACTACATGACATGATTTAAATGAGTGGTCAACGTTTTTATTACGCAATAATTGAAGTGAATAAATAAATATATACATATGGAATATTTTATAATATAAACAAAAATATAAAAATAAACAAAAATATAAAATGTAATGAACTTTTTATGAGGGGAACAAAACAAACTGACAAATGAAGAAATGAAGGAGCGTCGTACTGGGCCAACACACTAACGGGTCGCTTCAGACAAGACTTGGATATAGGATCTCCAGTCTCCAAACTCCGAGGGCCGCTTTGATTCGAAAAATGCCTTTTTTTAGCATCAGTACAGACACAAGCGCTCATATACACGCGCATACACTCACCTCTATGAACGCACACACGCACACCTTACCCCTATGAGCACCTTCGAGAGACTGGGCCGGCATATCATCTTGAGATTTACGAAGTCACCGTAGGCGCCTCGTCGTCGACGGGAACGTCTCCTCCCACTGAAAGCGCATCGCCGGAAATCCTGAAATAAATTCAGGAATAATGCGAGCACCAGGATTTAAACCATGGTGGGTTGGGAATACCACTGTCCACCTAACCATCTCAACCACAGGTTGGTTCGCTTCGAAAAATGGCTTTGCACTGTAGATGATTGTGTTTGTATCTCGCCTATTGCTTTTTTTAGGGATCCCAAAGTTTATTAAAATTGAACAATATTCAACAAGATCCAAAGAGGGTCATGAGGGGATAGAAGCCACACGTGGTGACCCTGAGGAAGCGATACAACAACTTTTACAATATTATGTGCCTCCTGATTCGAAGTTCGACCTTCGAATATAAAATCACAGCTGGCAAAACATACTCTTCTCCTATTTATTCTTTCACAATAGTGATATGGGGCCCCAACCCCTTCTTGATGTTGTCCACAATTGGTCTGCAGTCGTAGGCAATTACCAAACAATCCAAAGAAAGATCAACCGCAAGCGCCTAGGCCTCGCGGCATGCTATGGCTTCTAGAGCTGTTGGGTTATTAACACCAGGTAAAACAATAGCTGAAGACCCGAGGTACTGATCTTGTTCGTTTCTACAATTGCAGCAACATCTCCAACAGTCCCATCATGAGATAGTCCACCGTCTACATGGATTATAACGTGGCCAATCGGAGGCGGTTTCCAAGCTCTTTGCATATTGACCACATGTGTGTGTCTTGCCGGATTGGCCGCAATTCAAGGCATCCAACTCAGCGATGAATAGGTGAGTTGACATTGGGCTTTGAAAAAGTTGACTCATGAATAGCTTTTCTACGTGCGGTCCAAACTGCCCAAAGTGTGATGGCCATTTTCACGAAGTCCACATGTGATAATGCATCCATCATGTTAAAAAGCGAGTTTTTCACATTAGGTTCGTGAGTCTCTACAATAAGGCCAATTAACTCTTCATCACCTAGAACCCAAACACACCTCAAAACCGTACAGTCAATCAGTGAGTGCCTCCAGGAATCAACAGCTCCACACAACTGGAAAAATATGTGTCACACATTTGTCGTTGATGTTTTACATCCTCTAATGGCAAAGAATGCCTTGCCAATCTCCAAAGAAAAGTACTGATCTTGCCAGGAACTTTAGTGTTCCATAGGGATGTCCAACACCTCTGTCCTGACACACCATTGGAAGTAGCCCCTCTCTGACCTAGCAAATCACCTCTGGTGTTTCTTAAGTTGACAAGCAAGTGGTATGCAGACCTAACATGGAATTCTCCTTTTTTTTCAAATAGCCATGCCCAGAAGTCTCTCATCGGAGTCGTACAAAGTGTTTTTTTCTTTATTGCTTGACATTAGAGGGAATAAAAAACTGTTGCAACTTGTCATCTCTCCATGCTGCTAAGGTACTATCAATCAACTCACTAACAAGACTTGGAGGATTGCTGGCCAAACAGGCTACTGACCTCATCGCCGAGTCTCTCGGTATCCAGTTGTCAGCCCAAACTCGTGTATTTGCGCCGTCCCCAAGGCACCTTATGATGCCATGTGAGAGTGTGTCTCTTCCACTCAAGATAGATCTCCATACTTGAGACAGATGTGATCCTAGCTCGGCATTGAGAAATATCTCGCCTATTGCTAGATATATATACACCGCGCTCGCCCCCTTGCACTCCAAAATGGGCCTAGGCCAGCAACGGGACGCAAAGACGTGGTTTCATGAAACTATTTTTCTTAATTTGGATTTTTATGTTTTTGGCTCTGGTTTTTTAGCTTGCTTGGGACATTTTTGCTTTATTTTTTCTCTTTATCTTTAATTATTTATATTATTATTATTATCCTTTTGTGTTTCTTTTTCCTATTTTACTACCTTTTTTGTTTGAAAAATACAAGGATATTTTTTTAAAATAGTGCAAACTCTTTTTCATAATACACAAGGTTTTATTTAAAAGCAGCGAGCACTTTTCAAAATTAAATAACCAATTTTGTATACGTTATTTTAAAAATGTGAACATATTTTATATATACAAAAAATAAACAATAAACATATACCTATTAATTTCACTATCAATATTTTTTAATTACATGGTAAATTTTTTCTAAAACATGGCGAACACTTATTTATTACACGATGATCATTTTCTAAAACATGGTGAAATATTTTTCTGAAATTGACTTTGAACATTTTTAAAATACCTGATAAATAATGAATACATGATATACATCTATATAATATTAGATAAGAGAATCCTATTTTTGGAACATTTTAATACACATTATCAAGAGAAAATTTAAAACAAACAGAAAACAAAACAACAAAACATACGTGTGTGCTCCTGTAAGCGGTAACGATGACTCCACGAGGTGTGCTTCGTGGTCCAGGGGATGAAATACTACCCCAAAAATGTTCGTGTATTTGAAAATATTAATGAAATAGAACAAAACATTAACCAATTCAAACAATGTCCATGAATTTTCAAAAATATTCTATCGATTCACAAATTGTTCCTGAATTACAAAATAGTTCATCAATTCTTAAAATGTTTTCTGATTCAAAGCATGTTCATGCTTTCCGAAAATGTTCATTAAAACAAAAAATGTCTGTGAATGTAAAAAATTGTTCCACCAATTTCAGAAAGAATGTGCGTCTATTAAGAAACAAATGTTTTAAGAAAACATCCCCAATTAAAAAAATGTTTGCAAATTTATGTTAATATTTCAGGAATAAAGAAAATGTACGCCAATTTGAAATGAACTAAAAATGCTCACGAGTTTAAAACAAATTTTCATGATTTGCATAAATTGTTTATGATTTCAAAAAAAATTGAAAATTTGAAAAAATGTTCAAAAAGTAAAAACGAAGGAAAAATGAAAGAAGAAAAATGAAAAAAGAAAAAACAGAAAAGAAAAAAGAATAAAGAAGAAAAACCCGGTCAAGCGAAGTTCTACAACCTTCCCAAAACCAACAGGGAAGAAATTCGAAAATGGGCTAGCGCAGAAGAGGACTAAAGGCGGAAAATAAAATAGGAAAAAAAGAAAAAGAAAGAAAAAACACGGTCAAGCGAAGGGGGAGCTCCTAATTGGTGCTTTAAGCGCCGCTGAGTAAAACTGGCGCTCACGCGCGTTGCCTAGTGGGCTGGCCCACCAAGAAGATGGAAAATAAACATGAAGAGAAAATTCTATGAGAAGGATAACGACTATATCGGCCACGACTTGTTGTCTAATACGAGGAAACTGTACCGTTTAACCCATTCAATACTGCACATAACAAATATTATTTACCCATTATAAATTATTTACAAAAGAGAACATACATTTCGAAAAGAATTCAAAAAAATATAGGAAAATCTCCAATTTAAAAAAGTTCATCGCGTCAGGAGCTCCTATAAGCGCCACTTGGATGAACGGGCGCCCATGCGGCCCTGTCACGGGCCCAGGTAAGGCAAGCGTTCGATCGATTCACCCGTTCCCACCCCCGGCAGCTCAAGCACTGTTTGACCACTCATGGTTCTGGTCAACCGATGACTTTTTTAAAAACGAAAAACCGCAAAAAGGAGGGAAAAATCAGGAATTCGAAATTGTTTACGGACTTTGTTAAAATGTTCACAAACTTTAGAAAAACTTCATGAATTTGTAAAAAAAACTCACCGAGTTTCAAAAAAAGTTCTTCAAATTTGAAAAAGTTCATCAAATTAAAAAAACCCATCAAATTGAAAAAAAAACATCAAATTAAAAAAAAATCATTGAATTAAATGGGCGCAACAGGCGCTATTTAGGATTTGCCAGTCGCACCCTAGCGACGTAGTGTGTGCCCCCTCTTGCATCCTCTTTTGTGCCAGCCCGTTTTCAAATTTCTTCCCGTCGGTTTTGCGAAGGTTCTTGAACCGCTTGGCAAATCCTAAACGGCATGACGGGGAATCAAAACCACGTCATCGGGATCTGTATAGCACACGCTAACCAACACAGCCAACAAACCTTCCGCGTTTACTTAAATCTTCTTTCCTCTTTTGTTCTTGCGTTTTTTTCTGTTGTTCTTCCTTTTTCTTTTGTCTTTTTTATTATTATTTATTTCTTTTTCAAACTCACAAGTTGTTTTTCAAAATTGACGTAGTATTTTTTTTCAAGTTTATGAACTTTCTTTCAAATTCGATGAAGTTTTCTTTAGAATCGATGAACTTTTTTTCAAATTCGGTGAACTTTTTACAAAATGGATGAAGTTTTTTTTCCCAAATTCCATGAACTTTTTCAAACTAGATAAACCTTTTCCAAAATCGATGAACGTTTTTCAAAATCAATGAACTTTTTGAAATTCGATGAACTTTTTTCCAATTTGATGAACTTTTTTCAATTTGATGAACTTTTTTCCAATTTGATAAACTTTTTGAAATTTGATGAACTTGTTTTACAAATCATGAGCTTTTTCTAAAGTTTATGAGCATTTTCACAAAGTCCGTGAACAATTTTGAATTCCTATTTTGTTTCCTTTTTTTTTTAAAAGTCAGTGGTCAATTGGTCAACCTCCTCGAGCTACCGGGGGTGGGAACTGTTGAATCGATCGAAGGCTTGCCTTACCTGGGTCTGCCCATGAATAGGGCCGCATGGGCGCCCGTTTATCCAAGTGGCGCTTAAGGCGCCACTTAGTAGCGCCCGGCGCGACCTACTCGCAAATAGGAAACCCCGGCTTCACTATAGTCCCATGCACAGGGAAACCTATTCTAGGCTCGCTGCGAGACGTATTAGGTCTCCCCTACGACACGACAACATTGGGTCGGTCCAATAGGTGTGCGAGTATATTTTTTCTTTGTTTGTACCAGGTTTTTCGGTGTTTTGCATCAATTGACATTGGGTTTTGTTCGGGTTTTCTCTTTTATTTGTTTTTTCCATCATTTTTCTTTAGGTTTCACCGGTTTTACTCGCTTTTCATCAAATACATGATTAACATTTTTCAAACATATATTGTGATGTCTACTTTATTTCATACACATCATACATTTTTCTTATACATCTAAAAAAATATACATTTAACATTGGTCACATGATTAATATATCTTTTAATACTTGTTAAGCATTTTTCAAATACACATAAATTCTTGTAAATGAAACAAAACAATTTTTAAAATGTGACAAACATAGTTTTGAAATGTGTGGACAATTTGTAAAATGTATTGACATTTTTTGAATGGAACAAAATACCTTTTTAATTACACAGACATTTTTTACGTTTGATAAAAAAATTGAAAATCTGTTTTTTGAATCGCATGATTATTTTTAAATGTCACATAAAATTGTTTTGAGTGGTACAAACATTTTCTAAAAGTTAAGCAAACATTGCTTTACGCTCCATGAACATTTATTAAATGTGTGATGAACTCTTCTAAGAAAATTAACTCTTTTCATAATATATCTATTGAGTTTGACTTGAAATATAAACAAAGAGTAAAAAATGAAAAGAAAAAACTGAAACATGATGTCAGCATGACAAAACCATGTGGCAACTAGGCCGGCCCACCATTGGGGTGCTTGTAGGCGAGCTCAACTTCTGTCTCTAAAGGCGAGACATAGGGGCGTCCTAAACAGCGCCGGTTTAGGCTCATGGCGCCTGAAACAACCCGAGAGGGCCGGCCAATGAAATCAAAGGGTGCAACGAGCGGACGCTAGGGCTGGTTCACTCGTAGCGAGGACTATCTCACGTCTGGTAACGCCTAAAAAAACCGGTTGACGGTTGACAGTTGAAAGTTCAACTGTTGATTTAATATAGATTTTAAAAAATTAAAAAATTAAAAAATATTTGTGAATTCAAAAAGTTCATGAATTTTGAAAAAAGTTTATCCAATTTGTAAAAAGTTTATCAATATTGTAAACACTTCACAAATTTGAAAAAATTCAGCCATTTTGAAAAAAAGTTATTAAATTTTTAAAAATTTCACCAACTTTTTAGAATTTCATCGATTAAAAAATTTCACAAAAAGTGAAAATTTTCATCAAATATTAAAATTTCACAAATTTCATGAATTTTGAGAAAATTTTATCGTTTTTTCAAAAAATCATGCATGTAAAAAATAAAAATAAAGAAATTGTACAGAAATGAAAAACAAACAAAAACTGGTCCAAAAAACCAAAAAAAGGCTTCCGGAAACTAAAGAAAGGATAATAACAAGAAAACGAAGCAAGGCGTCACAAATGTTGGAGTCGTACTGGTTACGGTGTTGATCAACGAAGGAGTAGGTCACGAGGTCGAATCCATCCCTTGCACTCTTTTTGGAATTTAACAGAAAAAGAAAAAGAAAAAAGTTAATAGGCCGGCCCATCCAGCATCGATGGAAAAGGAAGAAGGTGTGCGCCCGTTTGCGTGTAACGGGCGTCGAATAGGAATTGCCCGAAATCACTAATTAAGAAGTACTCGTTGCAAAGAACACTCCACTTTTCCATGTCGTGACAAGTGGCGCATATACAGCGCGCCACTTGTCGCAACCTGGAAGTTTCCATTTTTTCGTAGATCGTTTATTCAAAACGTTTTATCTTTTAAACCGTGCGTCCAAATCTTGAACCGTTTTCACCATTGGATTCCTCGCGTCGAGATCTTCAAAATTAGATCCCCTGTTGATAGGTTTTAACGATCTTTTTTTTTAAAAAACTAAACGGAAAAAACTGGTCGAAAAAACCGAATCAGGAGCACGGTTTTTTCCTTTTCCGAAAGAGGCACACCTGTGCCTCTCGCGAAATCACACCCGTGCCTCTCGTGGAAGGAAAAAAAAACAGAAAACACGTTTTTTTCGTTTCTGAGAGGCATGGCCATGACTCTCGCGAAAGCACAACCGTGCCTCTCGCAGAAGCAAAATCGTGACTCTCGCGAAAGAAAAAAAAATAGAAAACGCGTATTTTTTCCCTTTCTGAGAGGCACGGTCGTGACTCTCGCGAAAGTACAATCATGCCTCTCGCGGAAGCAAAACCGTGACTCTCGCGAAAGAAAAAAAAACAAAAAACTCATTTTGTTTTTTCCTTTCTGAAAGGCACGGTCGTGACTCTCGCGAAAGCACAACCGTGCCTCTCGCGGAAGCAAAACCGTGACTCTCGTGAAAGAAAAAAAAATAGAAAACTCGTTTTGATTTTCCCTTTCCGAGAGGCACGGCCGTGACTCTCGCGAAAGCATAACCGTGCCTTTCGCGGAAGCAAAACCGTGACTCTCGCGAAAGAAAAGAAAAAAAAATAGAAAACGCGTTTTCTTTCCCGCTTCCGAAAGGCACGGCCATGACTCTCGCTAAAGCACAACCGTGCCTCTCGCAGAAAAAACCGTGACTTTCGCGAAAGAAAGAAAAAAGAAAATGCGTTTTTTCTCGCAATTTTTTTTCGATTCCTTTTTGATCGAAAAGCTAAGGAAGATCGGGGGAAAGCCAAAACGTCAAAAAAAACCCCCAAAAAAACCCATTTAAAAAGCTGAAAACGTATGCAGGAAAATAAAAAAAATCCGGAGGGAACGTTCAGAGCGCGACACGTGGCGAATGACTAAGAGCGTGTCAAGTGGCACTCATCGTTGCAAGGCTCCCGAAGGAGCGCTCGTTAACTAGTTGCTCCCATTAGGTGATTGCTTCAAGCTTTCTGTTAGGGATATTACTACTGGGCATAAACCGGCCTACCGGGGCCGGATTAACTCCATCAGTAGTTCAAAGGTGTTAAAGCCCAAGGAGGCAGATAAAGGCCCAGGGCCCGTAGTCGGTTTACAACCTGTAGCCGTACATCAGCTTTGTGCATATACTTGTAATATATGTTAGGAACAAGGAGAGACCAACCCGGATACGAGTATGAACCGGTGTTGGGACTCTCTGAACCGGCAGGCGTCACCCATGTATATAAGGGGACGACCCGACGGCGGTTCAAGGACAACAGACAACAACTCGAGACATAGGCGAAGCTTGTTTGCTCCCTAGTCATCGAAACCCCATCAATTCCATCACAACTAGACGTAGGCTTTACCTTCCTCGAAGGGGCCGAACTAGTATAAACTCTCTTGCGTCTTTGTGTCCGCTTTAACCCCTTCAAGCTAACCCGTCGCGATGGCTCCACGACTAAGTCCTTTCTCTAGGACATCTGCCGTGACAAACCCACGACAGTTGGCGCCCACCGTGGGGCTATCGCACGATGGTTTCCGGTTCTTGGAGGGCCGCTTTGAAGGACTCAAGGGCTACGCTGTAGGCCAGATGACTAAAAGTCGTCGCGGCAAACTCTACATCAACGACGCAGGCTGGGGCCTCGAGGCCGGCTCAATTGAGTATGGGTACCGGGTCCCCTTTGGTAGCATTCACGTTTTCATTGGCAAGATCGGTGAACCGGGCCCTGAGCCGGACATCTGCGCCGACCTCGTCGAGACGGCTCAGCGTGCGCGATCTGCCCGGGTTAAACCGGCCATGAAGCGTGCCTTCGTGGGAATGATCCATGGAGGGAGTTATGAGGATGTATCGGAGCTTCGCGGGGCAACTACCGTTTGTTCCGGTGACGACTCTTCGACCGGAGAAACCGAATCTCTTTATCAGCTACAAGATGGCCGGATTGAGAGCTGTTCCGATGGTGACAATATTCCGGACCCCTCTGATCTGCCTAACCGGGTTGGAATATTTATGACCGGAACACAAGCAGCGCTTCACTCTTCGACAGCCGCGGCAGCGATCTCCGGTTCAGCAGCGGCAACGGCTGCCGGGGCAGGAGGCCCTGTGCGCCCGCCGGCTCAGGTTCTATCAGAACCGTTTGATGCGTTGGCTGTGCTTATGGCAGAAGTTAATCCGCCAGATCAGGACGCTCACAACACGGAGATTGCAAAGGTAAAGGAACAAATCACCCAGGCCAAAACGGATCTGGCGGCTGAGGACACCAGGATGGCCGCAGAGCGGGCCGCTTTAGATGCACAGGCCTACAGGCTTATGTTGGACCAGAGCGCGTCGCATGAAGTCATGAGGAGGAAGCACCGATCCCGCTTACCTCCGGTTTTCGAGGCCAGGGACCTTTTCAACACTCCAGGACCAAGAGCCAACAATCCGCTGGAGGGGAACCAGGCAGAAGCCCCTGGGACCGGTGTGCCGGTTCAGCCCCGTCAGATGGACCCGCCTCGTCAAAACACCGTTATACCTCGGGATGCTTTAACACCTCCGGGTCACTACTCCAACCCAATGGACAATCTTGTTGCCGCTGCTGCACGACTGCAGGCCATTCCAGTTGAAGGTGACTCGCCGCAAGCAGTAGAGACGCGACGGGTCAAGGAACTTCTGAGGGCAGATTTGGCCCAACAGGAGGCGTACTCGTACAGCCGCGACTGAATCCACTCGACCCCCCGTCCAAGCCGGAGCTATAGCAGACATATGGATGAACCAGCAGTGTCGAGTAATGAACGACGTGGAGCACCCCATGGTAACTGTTGGAAATATGCCCTAGAGGCAATAATAAAAGTATTATTATTATATTTCTTTGTTCATGATAATTGTCTTTATTCATGCTATAACTGTATTATCCGGAAATCGTAATACACGTGTGAATACATAGACCATAATATGTCCCTAGTAAGCCTCTAGTTGACTAGCTCGTTGATCAACAGATAGTCATGGTTTCCTGGCTATGGACATTGGATGTCATTGATAACGGGATCACATCATTAGGAGAATGATGTGATGGACAAGACCTAATCCTAAGCATAGCACAAGATCGTGTAGTTCGTTTGCTAGAGCTTTTCCAATGTCAAGTATCTTTTCCTTTGACCATGAGATCGTGTAACTCCTGGATACCGTAAGAGTGCTTTGGGTGTATCAAACGTCACAACGTAACTGGGTGACTATAAAGGTGCACTACAGGTATTTCCGAAAGTGTCTGTTGGGTTGACACGGATCGAGACTGGGATTTGTCACTCCATATAACGGAGAGGTATCACTGGGCCCACTCGGTAATGCATCATCATTATGAGCTCAAGGTGACCAAGTGGTTGATCACGGGATCATGCATTACGGTACGAGTAAAGTGACTTGCCGGTAATGAGACTGAACAAGGTATTGGGATACCGACGATCGAGTCTCGGGCAAGTAACATACCGATTGACAAAGGGAATTGTATACGGGGTTGTTTAATCCTCGACATCGTGGTTCATCCGATGAGATCATCGTGGAGCATGTGGGATCCAACATGGGTATCCAGATCCCGCTGTTGGTTATTGACCGGAGAGTCGTCCCGGTCATGTCTGCATGTCTCCCGAACCCGTAGGGTCTACACACTTAAGGTTCGGTGACGCTAGGGTTGTGAAGATATGTGTATGCAGTAACCCGAATGTTGTTCGGAGTCCCGGATGAGATCTCGGACGTCACGAGGAGTTCCGGAATGGTCCGGAGGTAAAGAATTATATATAGGAAGTGCTGTTTCGGCCATCGGGACAAGTTTCGGGGTTATCGGTATTGTATCGGGACCACCCGAGGGGTCCCGGGGGCCCACCGGGTGGGGCCACCTGTCCCGGGGGGCCACATGGGCTGTAGGGGGTGCACCTTGGCCTAGATGGGCCAAGGGCACCAGCCCCAAAAGCCCATGCGCCTAGGGTTCCACTTAAGGGAAGAGTCCCAATGGTGGAAGGCACCTCTAGGTGCCTTGGGGGGGAGGGAAACCTCCCCTTGGCTGCCGCACCTAGGAGATTGGATCTCCTAGGCTGGCACACCACCCCCCCTTGGCCCTCCTATATATAGTTGAGGAGAGGGAGGACTTCATACCTCAGCCTTTGGTGCTTCCCTCTCCCCTGTTACATCTCTCCCTCGTAGTACACGGCGAAGCCCTGCTACTGTGACGCCCTGCATCCACCACCACGCCGTCGTGCTGCTGGATCTTCATCAACCTCTCCTCCCCCTTGCTGGATCAAGAAAGGAGGAGACGTCATCCGCTCCGTACGTGTGTTGAACGCGGAGGTACCGTTCGTTCGGTGCTAGGATCTCCGGTGATTTGAATCACGTCGTGTTCGACTACATCAACCCCGTTCTTCGAACGCTTCCGCTCGCGATCTACAAAGGTATGTAGATGCATCTAATAACTCGTTGCTAGATGAACTCCTAGATGGATCTTGGTGAAAGGAGTAGGAATTTTTTTTGTTTTCTGCAACGTTCCCCAACAGTAACAACCCGACGGGTAGTGCTGATGACGCTCAGGAAGTGGTGAACCGGGCCCGAGCGCGTAGGGAGGCCGAGTTAGCCGCACAGCATCAGGCTCGGCAGCTCACGCCGGTTCGTCCAACCATTTCGATCGAGCCTGGTGTTACTTCTAGTTCTTTGGGGGTGCCTTGCCTCGTCCCCGCTTTACGCAACGTGCGTTTGCCCAAGGATTTCAAAGGCCCACGCAAGGTACCAAATTATACGGCGGATCAACCACCAGAGACATGGGTAGAGAGCTATGAGATGGCCATGGAGATGCTTGATGTGGATGACACGGCGTGTGCGAAATACTTCACCATGATGCTTGAAGGAACGGCCCGTACTTGGCTAAAAAGCTTGCCCGCTAATTCTATCAGCTCGTGGGCCCAATTACGAGCCCGGTTTATCAACAATTTCAAGGATACCTGTAAACAGCCTATGTCGATAGTGGACTTAGCTGCATGCGTCCAGGAGGAAGGAGAGTCAACGACTCATTGGGTGCGCTGGGTTTCACAAGTGTTGCACTCCTCAGACCGCATCAACGCTGACACCGCAGTATTAACCCTAGAAGGCAACTGCCGGTTTGGGCCCCTGAAGTTGAAATTGGGACGGATGAAGCGTCATTGCACCGACATGGGAACCCTCATGGACGCTTTGGTAAAATATGCTGATTCTGATAGTACCAAGGATCCCGAGTCTGATGATGACAAGACAGGGAAGGGGAAGAAGAACAGCAGCTCCAAAGGTCAGCAGCATCACTGGGTAGGCAATGGCGGAGGAGGCAAGCGTAAAGCGGATGGCAACATGGATTTTGTGGCTAATACCAACGTACAGGACAATGGCCAGTGGCGCAAGGGCATGCCGAAAAATCATAGTGGAGCGCCCAACCCCAACCCAAACCGCCTGAACTATTTGCTAAACCAGCCCTGTCCAAAACATGGGACGAAGGAGGAGCCAGCAAACCACCTTTGGAAGGATTGTTTTATTATGCAGGAGTTCAAGAATTCTAATAATTTCCGGTATGATCACGGATCTGGCGGCGGCTCAGGATCCGGGCCGGGTTACGGTGGAGGAAGTTCCGGTTCAGGATTTAATGGTAATCCGGGCGGGCATAATGGTCAAAATAGTCAGAACAACCAGGGTGGTTACAACCAACAGCAGCAACAGTCAGGTTACCAAAGCAACCCAAAGCAGTTGAGTAGTGGGCAGTACCATGTCTTTACCACTAGCTTGGACAAGCGAGACCGGAAGGTTCAGAGGCGGGCAGTCAACTCTGTTGAACCGGCCACACCCCTTATCTACGTTGGTCTGAACAGCCAATCATATGGAGCAGAGAGGATCACCCACTCCAGGTCGATAATCCGGGTCAGTTGGCTCTGATGGTGGCGCCTCAGGTGGGAGGTTACAAGTTCACCAAGGTGCTCATGGATGGAGGGAGCAGCATTAACATCCTATACTATGAGACCTTCCGTCGTATGGGACTAACAGATAAGAATCTCAAACCGTCCAATACAGTATTCCACGGTGTAGTGCCTGGCAGATCAGCATATCCCGTTGGTAAGATAGCTCTTGAAGTGGCCTTTGGGGATGATCATGATTCCAGGTCGGAGACATTAACATTTGAAGTGGTGAAAATCCAAAGTCCATATCATGCCCTGTTTGGGCGTCCGGCATACGCCAAGTTTATGGCTCGGCCCTGTTATGTGTATTTGCAGCTCAAGATGCCGGGTCACAAGGGGACAATAATGGTTCACGGAAGCCGCAAAATCGCTTTGGAATGCGAGGAAGGAGATGCGGCTTATGCAGAGTCGGTTTGTGCCACCGAGGAGTTGAAATACTATAAAGACAATGTTGATCCGGCGGACATGACTCCGTTGAAGAAGCCAACTACGGAGCATGATCCGGCCCTGAAGTTCAAATCGGCAGCAGAAACTAAGCTGGTTGACTTCGTACCTGGTGATTCGTCCAAGCAGTTCAACATGAGTGCCAACTTGGATCCAAAATAGGAAAGTGCGCTCATCGAGTTCATCCATGAGAATCGGGACATTTTTGCATGGAAACCCTCTGACATGCCAGGTGTACCGAGGCAACTCGCTAAGCACACACTTAATGTGGATCCTAAATATAAACCGGTGAAACAGTTCCTCCGCCGGTTTAACGAAGAAAGACGCAAGGCAATTGGAGAAGAGGTAGCCAGGCTCTTAGCAGCTGGCTTTATTATTGAAGTTTTTCACCCTGAGTGGCTTGCCAATCCGGTGCTAGTCCTTAAGAAAAACGGCACCTGGCGCATGTGTGTAGATTACACAGATCTTAATAAGGCTTGTCCAGCAGATCCTTTTTCCCTCTCCCGTATTGATCAAATCATTGATGCTACGGCGGGTTGTGAGCGTTTAAGTTTTCTGGCTATCATCAGATCAAGAAGGCAGTTAAGGACCAGGAGAAGACGACATTCATAACTCCCTTTGGAGCCTTCTGCTATGTGTCTATGCCTTTTGGGCTCAAAAGTGCCCAGGCAACTTATCAACGGTGTGTACAAAATTGTCTTCACAAGCAGACTGGCCGTAATGTACATGCTTACGTGGATGATATCGTAGTTAAATCCAGGGAGAAGGAGACTCTGATTGACGATTTGAAGGAAACCTTTGATAACCTAAGGACGCACAAGATGATGCTCAATCCGGACAAGTGTGTCTTTGGTGTACCGGCGGGCAAGTTATTGGGTTTTCTGGTGTCCAATATGGGAATTGAGGCTAATCCGGAGAAGATCACAACCATCACCTCCCTGGCTAAACCGAAGTGTATCAATGATGTTCAACACCTGGCAGGCCGGATTGCCGCGTTAAGCCGATTTATCAGCCGCCTTGGGGAGAAGGCGATCCCTTTATATCAGATGTTAAAGAAGACGGACCAGTTCATCTAGAGTTCTGCTGCGGATGAAGCATTTGAGGACTTAAAGCGGCAATTGGCCAATCCGCCTGTGCTCACCGCTCCCATTGACAAGGAGCCGTTACTGCTATATGTTGCTGCTAATGCTCGTGCGATCAGCGTGGCTATTGTGGTGGAGCGAAAGGAGACAGGTAAGGAGCATCCGGTTCAACGTCCGGTCTATTATATCAGCGAGGTACTCATTGAGTCCAAGCAAAGGTATCCGCATTGGCAGAAGCTGGTGTACGGAGTTTTTATGGCAAGCCGTAAGCTTAAGCAATACTTCCAAGGGCACCCAATTACAGTGGTCAGTTCTGCTCCTTTGGGGATATCATCCAGAACCGGGAAGCAACTGGCCGGATTGCAAAGTGGGCTATAGAGCTGGGACCGTACGGTTTGAAGTATGTGCCCCGAACAACGGTTAAGTCTCAAGCACTTGTTGATTTCATCAATGATTGGACGGAAATGCAAGCACCTGAAGAAAAGCCGGATCATACGTATTGGACCATCCATTTTGACGGATCCAGGAAGTTGGAAGGCTCGGGGGCTGGAGTCGTATTAACTTCCCCACGAGGTGATAAGTTTTGTTATGTTCTCCGTTTAATGTTCCCTTGTACTAACAATGCAGCTGAGTATGAAGCCTTGCTCCATGGTCTCCGGATGGCTAAATAGATGAATCTAAGTCGAGTTAAGTGCTTTGGTGACTCGGACCTTGTGGCTCAGCAAGTGTCTGGCACTTGGGATTCCAAGGACCCACTCATGGCAGCATATCGTCGGGAGGTGGATATTGTTGTAGGTTATTTCCGAGGCTATCAGGTGGACCACGTGGACCGGCGGAAAAATGAAGCGACGGATGCTTTAAGCCGGCTGGGCTCTCAGCGCAAACCGGTCCCGCCCAATGTTTTTCTAGATGTGCTGCACAATCTGTCGGTGAAGATCCCTGGTGAAGAGGATTTGGCTATTCCTGATCCGGAGACTCAATTGGTGGCATTTCTTCATGTTATTCCGGATTGGACGCTTCCTTACCTGGCGTACAAGAACCGGGGCGAGTTGCCAGAAGATGAGATTCTGGCCCGGCAGATAATCTGGCAATCCAAGTCCATGGCTATCATCAACAGTGAGTTGCATCATTGCAGTGTGTCAGGAGCTTTTCAACGTTGCGTGTCTCCTGAACAAGGCTGTGAAATTTTGCGTGAGATCCACGAAGGAGATTGTGGTCACCACGCTGGTTCAAAGTCTCTGGTGGCTAAAGCGCTTCGCCATGGTTTCTATTGGTTAACTGCTCATGCTGATGCGAAGGATCTGATCAGACGATGTGATGGTTGCCAAAGGTTTTCAAGACGTGCTCATGTACCGGCTCAAGAATTGAGGATGATTCCAATTACTTGGCCGTTTGCGACTTGGGGGCTGGATATGGTTGGGCCTTTCAAAAGGTCCAAAGATAAGAAGACCCACCTCCTGGTGGCGGTGGACAAGTTTACAAAGTGGGTGGAGGCAGAACCTGTTAGCAAATGTGATGCGGCCACGGCGGTTCAGTTCATCAAAAAGGTGATTTTCTGGTTTGGATTTCCGCACAGTATTATCACAGATAACGGTACCAATTTGTCCAAAGGTGCTATGAAGGAGTTCTGCAAACGGGAGCACATCCGGCTCGACGTTTCATCGGTGGCACATCCACAGTCCAATGGTCAAGCAGAAAGAGCTAATCAAGAGATCTTGAGAGGCATCAAGCCCCGGCTCATGGTTCCTTTGCAGAGAACGCCGGGTTGTTGGGTAGAAGATTTACCATCTGTGTTATGGAGCATCAATACAACACCGAACAGATCAACATGATACACACCGTTCTTCATGGTTTATGGAGCGGAGGCGGTTCTCCCCAGTGATATCCGTCATGATTCACCTTGTGTCACGGCTTATATTGAAGCAGACAACAAGACAGCACGGCAAGATGCCTTGGACCGGTTGGATGAAGAGCGTGACATCGCAGCCGCTCGATCGGCGATTTACCAGCAGGATCTTCGTCGTTATCATAGTCGCCGAGTCAGAACCAGAGCCTTTCAGGAAGGAGATTTGGTGCTTCGGCTCATCCAAGATCAGACTGGTATGCATAAGCTATCCCCACCTTGGGAGGGGCCTTTCGTGGTCAGCAAGAATCTGCACAACGGGTCGTACTATCTGATTGATATTCGAGAGCATAAGGACTCACGTACATCAGAGGAGGAGACTAGCAGGCCATGGAATATAGCTCATCTTCGGCCTTACTATACTTGAGCCATTGGCCATACTTATGTACATATTATGACAATGTATATATTATGATAATAAACCGGAACCTCAGCTAAAGCGGGGTATCTGTTCTTTTACATCATGTGAGGTTACACGGAGTTGCTCTAAAGCGGCCTCCGGTTTACCCCTTGAGTTCGCTTTGCTAAAAAGCATCGTGTTATATCACTTGGAGGATTGGTCGTGTCCGAACCAATACCATGCCTCTTGATAGGCGAAAGCCACCAGATCACTTGGGGACTTGGTCATGTCTGAACCAGTCACGCCTCTTGATCGGCCTAAGGCCACAGAATCACTTGGGGGCTTGGTCGAACCCGAACCATGACCACGCCATTTGGTCGGCATAAATGCCACAAGAATCACTTGGGGACCTGGCTAACTAGAACCATAGTTACACCTAACGGGAGCTTGGTCGTGTTTGACCATGGTTACGCCATTTGATCACCTTAAATAAATCTTTTTTGGCAAACGTTTTTGTCGTTGCTTTTGCTTCATACTTTTCTTTGAAGGGTTTTTTTTGCTTTTTATCGTGTTCTTTAAACCAGCAAAGTTTTTTAACCAATCAATTGACGGAACACAGTTCACGTCAATCCGGAGACTATTTGCCCGGTTTGATCCTTGTTGTTAACATCCTCTTACGGAGTAACACGGTGTTTATCACAACCTGGCATGGTTTTATTATAAACCGGCACAATATGGAAGGAATTATCAGTACTCAAATTTTGGGTTATCACCCTTACTACAAAAAGTTGGTAAAACCAACGATGTGATTCAATGTCACAGGTATGATATATTTCATATTTGATTATACATATATACAGGAGTCGTTATTTCCTCCAACAATGTGGGTTTACAAAACTCCGCTTCAAGGTTGGCCAAGCCAACTTCACACTCAACGGTGGCAGGTATTATGTATCGCAAATTTTTTTGATCATATATACTTAAATTTTTTGTTTTGGATGTTTTGACTTTATACATACAGACATCATATTCCGCCTGACGGTACAACCGCGGTGGCACTTAACGAATTTCTTATTTCAGAAAGCATTTTGGAAAGTTCATTACCACAGGAAGAACACGTTATGCACGAAGGCATATCAATGTCAAAGGTATCAGCTAGCCTATTACAAGGCAACATGGTGCCCATAATAACATAATTGTTTTTCACAAAGGAGAGACAGTTTTAAAACCGACTTCTGGTTTAAGATTGGCCACCAGCCTGGCCTGATGGTTGTGGGTCATCCTGCGCCGCTTCAGCTTCCGTTTCTCTACCCAGTGGCTGGAAATCCACAGTTGTCCAGTCGATTCCCATTAATGCTTGGAAAACAGCTTCGTCATGGATTAGCGAAGACGGATCAATATCGGGAGTGTAAGTATGCTTACGGATTGGAGGGATCAGGTTTTCCGATTCATGGATTGGTGCAACTATTCGCTTGTTCTGGCTGTCATATTTGGCTTGATAATGAGACAAATCTGCCTCCTCAGCCAGTTGACAAGCTAGCGGACGTACCTCCCGGTTTATGGCTCGGAAATCCGCTTCACCAAATTCTGACCCGTCTTCCTTCAAGCTGGGATAACCCTGAGCCGCTTCAATAGGATCAAAATCCGGCACCCAGGCTTTTACCCGGATTAAAGCATTGATTGCACTGGTTCGAGCAGCAGATTTCTTCAGCTCTTAAACCCGGGCAGGAAGCACTGACAGTTTCATCAGAGTATCTTGAATCAAATTGGGCGCCGGTTTGTTATGAGATGCGGTGCAGATGATCCGCTGGGCACCAGTGTACAATTGTTCAACTAAGGTATAGGCGGCTTTCAGTTTCCTCCGCACATCTGACCCCAAGTGACCAATGCGTGTCCCTGAAATACCATAAAGGGTTAATAAACCGGCGACCCTGTAAAGAAGGCAGAACCAATTCAGAAGGCAAGATGGCTTACCAAAGATAGCAGTGGTCATGGCATGAACGTGCCGCTTTATGCTGGCCAGTTCATCTGTCACTGGTTTTAATGCAGCCTCGGCATCCTCTGCTCGTTTGGTCAAAGCGGACTTTTCAGTGGCCCAATCCGCCCGTTTCTTCTTGAAGTTCTCCTTAAGTTGTTCCATGGCGCTTAAGGCACTGGCCAATTCCTCTTTTACTTTGGAGGTTTCAGCTTGTTGGGTTTTTAAGTTTTCTTGAAGATCGATGACTTGGTTTTCTTTCGCCTTCAGCTCCGCCTGCAGGCAGACAGATATATGTTTCAACAAATCGGTAGAAGGATTCAAGTGCCAACCACATAACAAGTTATGTGCTTAACACTTGGGGGCTAATGCATATTCGATCTTCATCTTTCAATGGTTTACAAAGTCCTAAGCTCAATACAAGTATTCAACTTGGCACTTGGGGGCTAATGCATATTCGATCTTCATCTTTCAATTGTTTACAAAGTCCCAAGCTCAATACAAGTATTCAACTTGGCACTTGGGGGCTAATGGCTATTTGATCATATGTATTCTGATGCGGCAGTTTCATTTACTAAAAGTACCGGTTTAACTACGCTAAGTTGAACCGGCCCTTGGGGACTACATCAGCAAATTTCAAAGCATAAAGATTCATATTATTAAGTCCCGGTTTGAAAGAATATTTCAAATCGGCCCTTAGGGGCTAGGAGAGTCAACAAGAATGAAAGCATACAAGCAAGAAGGAGCATATGGAAGTTACCTCATATTTATCCTTCATCATATTAACCAGACCGACTTCACAGTCACGGCTGGTATACAGCCGGTTCAGATAGCCGGAATGGATATCTCGGGCGTTCAGAGCAGCGTAAGCCGTCAGATCAGCATTCCACTTGCCTTTGCCAAAAGCAGCTAATTCCTCCTTAGCAGAATGTTTGGATAAAGCGACAGGGTTGCTTGGCTCAGTATGGCCAGTGCCAGTAATGACAACTTCATCATCATTCGTACCGCCGGTTTGCACTGGAGCTGTTGGCTTGTCAGTAGGTTTCACGAGACCGGTGGAGCTTTCAACCCGGAGGGAACCTGTGGGCTGATGGATAGGACCTGAGGTATCAGTAGGTCTTTCCTCAGCAGTAAGATCATCATCTGGCTGCGGTGGATCATTGGGAATATCCTCAGGAATAGCCGCTTCAAGATTGGGTGTTGTGCCTGGTTCAAGAATGACATCTTCTTCGGTCGCTTTATCCAGGCGGGCCTTCTTGCTCGACCTAGGTTTGGCCCTGAGAAAAATAACAAAATTAAATACAGCATATGTTCTAAGGCAATATACTGCAAACATCACAATAAATATAGCTTACCCAAGCACCATTTTGAGCGGTGGGAGCTGAGTAGCCGATGACTCGCCAGAAGATGAGTGGGAAATAGCCTGATAATCGGAGTCAGACGGATTAAGAGGTTGACGAAAGCAGCCCGCTTTAGGACAAGTACTGACAAGCGAATTAGAGACCTCAGAATGACGTTTTCGAACCGGATTGTTTGGTAAACCGGCAGAGGTAACTACCTGGCCGCTGTGCCGGGTGGTGCGGCGAGCTTCGTGTTGTTGAGTCTTCATAAGAAGTTTAGGATCCAAATAAGCAAGAGAATGAGAAAATTTAACTTTCCGGTTTGCCTGACGGATTTTTTGTGAAGGCAAAGTTTTTGAATCGGAAGAGAGAATAATTACCTCTGCAACATCCGCATGGCTGGCTTCGGCATCATCCTGACAAATATCATCATCAATAAGATGCATGAAAAATAAACCAAGTGAGTCAAGCTCTACCTCAAAGTCTGGATTATCCACCTCATCATCAGGGGCCGGATTAGAAGATGCAGTGGTTCTTTTCCGGTGGGCAGTCTTCTTCACAGCTTTAGTATTTTGCCGGGTTGCTCTTTCCGGTTTATCTGTTTTCTCTGGTTTCTCCTGCGGCAGCTTTTTGCTCCAAAACGGATCATCACCCTGATTATGCAGACACTGATATTAGAAACAAGGGCCAGACATATCGATAACAGATTCAGCAAAGAGAAAAATCAAAGTCTTACAGCTGGCGGTTTATTGGTGGCGCAGAAGGGAAGCACGCCGGTTCTAGCGCAGATGTGCTCCGGTTCATTCAGTATCTTACGCACAGCCTCCGTGATTTATTCACCGGACAGCTGTAGTCTTGAATGTCGTAGTGGGTCATCCACACTATCAGTATATTCGCACATCAAACCGGAGCGCTGACTAAGGGGCAGTATGCTCCATGATATCCAACAGCGAGCAAGGTCAACCCCTGTTAAACCATTGGCCATAAAGGCTCTGAGCTTTGACAGCTGGGGGGCATATTTGCTTCTCTCCTGGGCAGTCAATCGCTGAGGAAAAGGATGGGTATTGCTGAGCCGCTCCGGACGAAAACCAGGCAAGGGATTCTCACCAGCAGGGGAGGTGTCTTTGCAGTAGAACCATGTCTGATTCCACTCCTTGGGGTGACTGTGCAGCTTGGCGTGAGGGTATGTGACCTCTTTCCTTTTTTGAATCGCCATGCCACCCAACTCCGTATTAGAGCCATCAGTAAACTCAGTACGGCGGTTTAGATGGAAAAGATCTCTGAATAATTCCACTATGGGCTCCTCTTGAAAGAACACCTCACAGAGCACTTGGAAGTGGCACATATTTGTAACAGAGTTGGGGCCAGTGTCTTGCGGATGGATTTGGAAATCAGCTAGAACATCCCGGTAAAATTTAGAACCGGGCGGTTTAAAACCCCGGGATAAGTGGTCTACTAAGACAACAACCTCTCCTTCTCGAGGTGTGGGGGGGAATTCTTTGCCAGGAGCCCTCCAATGGATGGTGTCTTTGCTGCCCAAGGCGCCAATCAGGACTAAATCGTCCAGTTGATCCTCTGTGACGCGAGAAGGGACCCAGTTGCACTCATACACTTGCTTGGCCATGATGAAATCTACAAGGTACATTGATATGTGCAACGTTAAACCGGAAGCAGATCTATCTAAACCGGAGTTTTATGAAGCAACAACATATGGCGGTTCAACAAGGGGACTAATGGCATATACCGGTTTGGAAAATTTTCTATCAGGTTAAACCGCCTGATCTAAACATTGAAGCAATTGAGATTGCGGATGGTTAAGTATGCAGAAACAGGTTTCACAAGGTCTTGTTACGGCGTTGGATCTGAAGCAAGTTCATAAAATAAGAAAAATAGTCAAAGATCAAAGCAGAACAGTATTGAATCGATGGGCAGAAGTATATGTGAGATCTACGGTTTTGGGCAGGAAACTAACGGCGGATACTAAAAGTTACCGCTACACAAAGCAAGGGTTCACATGTGCATCCAGGAGCTAGTACATGAGTATGAACAAGTGATGAACACCGCAAGAACACGAAGCCCTAGATCAGATCTATGTTGAGAAGAACAGAAGACCTACCAGAGCTGAGGAAAACGCGGAAGGTCGCCGCGGCTTTCTAGCGCGTTCAAGTTGATGCAGCGGCCAAGAGTGATGCAGAAGACGACGGCGGCGGCGGAGCTCTGAGACTGGCGATGCGAGGACGACGAAGAGGAAGGGCACGAAGGGAAGAAAAGAAATGACCCTTCGGGCCTATTTATAAGGCAAAGGACATGTGTCAGGCGCGGGAATCAAGGGACCGCAGATTTTGGAAGTAGGGCGGTCACCTCGGTCATTGCGAATCTATTAAACAAGAAGATATCATGGATGTTTTCTTTATGACAGATGATGTCACGCCGGTTTACAGCAAACAGAGAAGATGACGTCACGGCGGTTCAACAACTACAAGAAGATGTTGAAGACGAAGATTTTTGCTAAGGATTGACATGAACCTGTTCAAATCAATCTGGGGCCTAATGTTGGGGATATTACTACTGGGCATAAACCGGCCTACCTGGGCCGGATTAACTCCATCAGTAGTTCAAAGGTGTTAAAGCCCAAAGAGGCAGATAAAGGCCCAGGGCCCGTAGTCGGTTTACAACCTGTAGCCGTACATCAGCTTTGTGCATATACTTGTAATATAAGTTAGGAACAAGGAGAGACCAACCCGGATACGAGTATGAACCGGTGTTGGGACTCTCTGAACCGGCAGGCGTCACCCATGTATATAAGGGGACGACCCGGCGGCGGTTCAAGAACAACAGACAACAACTCGAGACATAGGCGAAGCTTGTTTGCTCCCTAGTCATCGAAACCCAATCAATTCCATCACAACCAGACGTAGGCTTTACCTTCCTCGAAGGGGCTGAACTAGTATAAACTCTCTTACGTCTTTGTGTCCGCTTTAACCCCTTCAAGCTAACCCGTCGCGATGGCTCCACGACTAAGTCCTTTCTCTAGGACATCTGCCGTGACAAACCCACGACACTTTCCTAACTAGGCTTATATATATATATATTTATATTTATATATATATATATATACATCTGGGCTATTCTGTTAATAGTAACAGAATATTATTCTATTACCCTTTTTGAACTGACGGTTTCAGGTGGTTGTACTAATGTTTTCGAAGCGGTTGAACTGATGCTTTCAGTTGTGTTTAACAGATCGTCTTCTTTAGTTCAAAAACTTTTTTGTAATTTTTTTGTCGGAACATGGCGTGAAATATATTGTTGGAAAGCTCTTCACAACCATATTTCAAGTATACTGGACGTTTTTGCAAAATCATTGTGGTCTAAGAGAAGTTTTGAAAAAACCATTTTTTTCAAAACCGAAAACGTGAATCATGTTTTGGACTCAATTTTCAAACGGTTTGTCGGAATTGAGCAAATAAGATGGTGTTGGAAAGCTGGTGAAAATCCGCATCTTCCACATATGTATTGTTTTTTCTAATTCTATATGATTTAAAAGTAATTTGAAAAACGGTGAAATTCTGGGCGAAACGTATTTTCACAATTTTTTGCAAACGGTCTGTCGGATTGACGCAAATGGTACGGCGTTGGAAAGCTATGTAAAATGCGCAACTTTTTCATATAGAAATGTTTTTCTAATTTCTTACGGTTTAAAAATGAATTCGAATACAGTCAAATTTGATTTTGAACATGATTTTTTAAAAAAAGTTTGTCGAAATATGGCAAATAATATACCGTTGGATAGCTATCGAAAATGCGAAACTTAGTCATGTTGAACGTTTTCTCTACTTCGCAACCGTTTAAGAGTAATTTTGAATACGACATGATGGATCCTGCTGTTTTCTCGTGTGAAAAACAGAGTAGTCGTACTGGTATATATGTATATTTGTACTGAGCTATTTTTTGTAGAGTAATTTTGAATGGTTCCCAAAAAGGGTACTTGTACTGATGCTTGCATGGGTTTGTACTAAGCGTGTTTTCACTAACTAGACTTTGCTCTGTTTTTTTGATAATATTTTTCTCGTAAGTTTTCAACGGTTTACTGTACCGTCGCCCCTGTACTTGTATGATTTGTATCATCGAACTGAATGATATTTTATTTAAAAATAAAAATGTGTTTGTTTTGTTTCCTTTTTTAACTCAACATTTTTTTGACAACGTTGTTCTGAACTTCTCTCATTTGACGACTTGTACTGAGGTACTTACTAAGCAGGATTTTCATGGGGTTTCTTTTTTTGCTTGAACTTTACAATTTAAATTTCTGCCATTTCTTTTATTCCGAAGGGCCACCGTAGTTAACTCGTATTGAGGTAGTTACTACGCCCAAACCGGGGTGGCCTGAGACAGGGGAAGAAGGTGGCGATGGGGCGGCGGCCGGAGATGGGGGAGAAGGTGGGAGTTGGGCGCCGACGGGAGCGAGAGAGATGAGGTGGAGGTGGGGCATCGACAAGGTTGGTGGGTTTAGTGGAAACTACATATCACGCCCTTATAGTGGCCAGGGGTAACAGAATAATATTCTGTTACTAGTAACAGAATAGCCCTGTCCTATATAAATATATATATATATAGGGTCGCGCTATTCGTCACCCCGGGTGAGGAATAGTTATTCTTCACCCCCTCCTCTATTTTATCATCAATGCACCGTAATTTTACGTTCCGTAAGTTTTGTCTTATTTTCGACGCAAAAAGAGGCCATAATAAATATATAATCGCCGTAAAAAATATTTTATATTATGTAAAATTACAAACATAAAAACATAGTCTAAAATACACATAAACTACAAATTTTCTTATCTTATGACCTATATTTTTATTTTCTTATGTCAAATTTTACGTAGTGAATCAATAGGAATGTAACTATTTGAATTCCAAATGTAATTTAATTATAAAATAATCATAAGATTACCTCGGGTGAAGAATAACTTATTCTGCACCCTGGGTGATGAATAGTAACACTATATATATATATACATACACACACACTACTTTATTATTTTAAGTATATATACTACATGAAAAAATGGCATCTGAGTCCATAATCATTAGTATATTTAGATAATACCTATGTATTTGTATGTATAAAATAACATACTAAAAACAGTACATATACTACCTAAAAAGTGGTGTGTTTATATATTATCAAGATATTTGCCGGGGTTGCTGATCCACGGGCACCTATGGGACCGGCGGACCGGGTCCCTTTTGGTTCGGCGGGGGGCGGAGGTCGCGCAAAGAGCAGATCAAGGCGAAGCACGCGAGCGATTGGTCGTGCCAAGAGTAAATCGAAGCGAAGCACGCGAGCGATTTACCCAGGTTCGGGCCGCACGGATGCGTAAAACCCTACTCCTGCTTTGTGGTGTTGTATTGATTTCTAGCTCGGGAGCGAGATCGAGCGTGAGTGTGTGGAATTGCTGAACCCCTCTCTACGTTGCCCCGGGCCTCCTTTTATATGCTCAAGGGGTTACCGACATAGGGCAACGGAGGGCAAAAGTGGAAAAGGGTGCCGTGGGTAGGCACAGCTAGGTGCTGTAGTAGGCACATCTAGCTGCTACAGTGTTATCATACCTAACCCTGATGGCAGGGGACAAGGGCATTAAATTCCCGTCTGTGCCGCCTAGACAGCACCGAAAGGGACCGCTAGGGACGCCACCGTCTTGCCACAATGGTTGTCTTGTCAGCGCCCGCGTGCCACCGCACGCCCCTAGCTGCACAGCCTCCTGCCACGTGCGCTTGGGAGGGGCCCTGGAGCGACACGTGGGTGGATGTGCTGGAGCGCGGGCGTGGAGTGGGGGCTTGCCGCGGCCGTCGACTTGTCGCTTCCGGGAGCTTGTCGCTCACCGGGCCTTGCCGGGGCGCGTAGCGCGCCGCGGCAAGTTCCTTGGAATGCCTTGGATGGCCTTCCCGGAAAGCGCCTCTTGCCGGGGTCTTGCCTTCTTCCCGGCAAGCTCCTCTTGCCGGGGTCTTGTCTTGAGTACTTTGTTCTTGAATGGTCTTCAAAGGGACCACGGAGGGTCTTGGCGGTCACCTGGCAGGCCTTGTCGCGGGACGCTGCAACTTCCCGTGCACAACTTCGGGGTACTAAGGGTACCCCTACTTTAGTACACCGACAGGAGCCCCCGGGCCTGGGCCAGACACGGTGCCGAGCGCTGTTGGGCCAGGCCCAAAACAGTGCACGGGCACGCGCGGCCTAGGTTACGCCGAATCTTCCTCCGCATCCATCGCGCACGCCCGGAACGGCACGCGTCAAACGCGGCGTCGTGGGTGACGTGGGCGGCGCGGGCGCGCGGGGCTGAGCCCCGCGAGCGTGCGTCAAGCCATAATGAAGGGGAACGGCCCACGCCCTCTTCTCCAAGCGGAGATAGGCGTGGGGGCGTGGCGCATTTACTGGACGGGGCCGGCGTGCGGTTTTCGAAGCGCCCACTCCCCGAGATTACGGGGTAGGGCGAGGCCGCCCCATCCGTCGCCTCAGTTCTGCATCTCCGCCACGCGGCTCCCATGCACTTGGGATCGCGGACGGCGGGAGCGGGAACCTGGGCCGTTGCGAGCAGAGGGGGCGGGTCGGCCCGCCTCCCTGCTCTTCTCGTGCCTTGATTCGCCGAGCGGGGCGGCTGGGCTCCCACTTCGCTCCTTTATAAGGAGCGGGAAGGGAGCACCGAAGCCTGCACCCTCTCGTCTCCTCCTTTCTTCAGCTTCTGCTCCCCTTTCTCTCATTCGCCATGGAGAAAGGGAATCCTGGGCCTTCATCGGTGGCGGCGAGGGTCGCCACCAGACAGCGCACCCTCCCCTTTTCCTCGCTCGTGGTGGCAGAGCCAGCCGTAAGGGGAAGAGGGAGGGGGCGAGGTCGTGGACGAGGTCGAGGACGAGGTCGAGGCGCTCGGGGAAGAGGCGGACGGGGCGACGCGCCAGCTTCGCCCCCGCCGGCGGCTCCTCCCCCCGCGGCGGTCCATATAGGGGACAACCCTTGCGAGTTCTTCGTCAAGCTACGCCGGGCGCCTCGTCGTCGCCTCCGGCTTCCGGCTCCGTTCGCGAACGCGATGGAGTCGGACCCGCCCGAAACTCTGAGATTACACATGAGGGGCTGTGGGATCAGCGGCACGCGAGTCCGCGTGGTGTTCCCAGCCCCTAGTGTGATGTATCTCGATCGAGGGTGGAAGACGTTCGCCCGCATCCACAGCTTGACGGGGGGACTCACCCTCCATTTTAAGCTGGTGGAGGGCGATCTCCTCTCTCTCAAGGTCTTCGGGTGCTTCGGCACCCGGGTGAAGTTCTGCGTGGACAGCTCCTCCGATAGCGAAGGCTCCTCCTCGAGCGAGAGTGACGAGGAGGAGAGCGGCAGTGATGGTGAGGGTGGCGGGCGGCAGGATGGCGGCTCCGACTAGGTGTCGGGCGCCGTCTCGCGCGGCACCGGCGACCACGTCATCCGCGCCGCCGGCTTCTTGAACTCCCCGGGGGCGTCTCCTTGGGCGGCTGGCGTAGGGAGGCCACGGAAGGGGAAGAGGGCTGGCGACAAGGCCGTCAGGTCGGAGTACGAGGGCGTGGTGCCCTCGACAGCGTGCTGACGTCCTGCGGCCCCTCCTTCGCACCCTTCTCCCGGCGTCGCCATCACCGTCCGGCCCCCGGGATGTTCTCTTGGTGTCTTCTGGCACCTGTAGCTCGCCTTGGCGCCCCTTTCCCCTTTTCGCCTCCTTGATCTACCTCCTGAAGAGATGGACAGGAAAGGGATTACGGGCACCTTATCTTTTTAATTGTAAGCCTTCGGGCCTTAGCTGTATCTAAAACTTGTAATCCTCTCTTTCATGTTTTTCATCCTCTATGGACTGTACCTGTATGGGATGTTTTTTAATGAAAAGGCGATGTTTGCCGGGTTATTTGCCTCGTGGGTTGAACCCACGCCAAGGAACAACTCCTTAGTATCCCTCGGACAGACATTCCCGGCAACAGGCCCTGCCGCCTTCCCACGCCGCTTCGACCGCTCTCACGCCTTTGACGGAGGCGGGAACGAGGTGGGTGCGGCCTCCTCGTTTCATCCCTTTGCTGTCGCGGCTACGACCAAACTTGGCCCCGGGAACGCGCTCCAGGGCCTAGAGTCGGGGGAGCACGGCAGTTTACGGGAAGAAACGCGGTTTCACATTCCCCAGTCCATAAGAGGATGCATGAAGAGGAATGAAAGACTTATCTGATTTGCAGCCCCCGGCAATTCTGGCTTGCCGGGGGTGATATCTTGGCATCCGCAGCCCCCGGTGTTCTTGCCGGGGCCCAGGTGCCGGCGCGCCTTTCTTCTCCTTTTCATCTCCAGGTGGTCTGGCCAGGACGTGCGAGCCCTGTGAACGAAGGAAAAGCAAAGGGACGGACACTCGACCTCTAAGCTAGGGGTTAGCCGCTGTTAGGGACTATCGACCCTAACCAAGGACGAGACTTAGACTCAACCTAGCATGCATGCTATAGCCCCCGGGGTATGCAGCGCTTCATTTTCTGGTGCTCAGGGTCTGCGCCTGGCTCTGTACAGAGGATTACATGCAACAGCGGCAAGACTCGTACAGAAAGGTGGTTGCCGGGCAGGGCCCGACAACCGCGCCTTACGGGTAAAACTTACGAAGATGCTCGATGTTCCAGGAGTTGCTCACTGGGATGCCATCTTCGGTCTCAAGGCGGACAGCGCCAGGCCTTGTGACTCGTTTCACCCGGTAAGGGCCTTCCCACTTCGGCGTCAACTTGTTG